>NC_134571.1:78571646-78729146 GCF_050947875.1 Dermacentor variabilis | reverse complement strand
CGGCTTTGAAGCTTCAAAGCCGAGCCTGCTTTCCTCAATGAAAACAACGTAGCCTTCACGTCTGAATAACGGGACATTGTCGCTACAACTGACGTTGCCGGTTAACGTTTTACGCAGTTTCTTCAGCGAGCTCAAAAAACCTCAATGAGACTTGCGTCATGCATCATTTGAAAAAATTTGGCCATGAACCTCACATTTTCTGTGTCCGCGAAAAGTTCCCGTAATCTTTCAAACTTGAGACTTACAGAAAACAGCCGGTTGACGCCCTGTTTCATTCTCATAAACATTTTAAAAATTGCGACACGATGAGTTTCTGCCAATGAGGTGCAGGTGGAATTGCACTATCGGTAAGACACGCTTGAATGTCTGTCGTACTTAGCTTGGTGGGCATTCAAATAGCGTCGAGACGTCGCGTCTTTTTTTTTATTATTGATACGATATAAGGAGATATTGACGCACAATTTAA
Source organism: Dermacentor variabilis (assembly GCF_050947875.1). Lineage (NCBI taxonomy): Eukaryota > Metazoa > Arthropoda > Arachnida > Ixodida > Ixodidae > Dermacentor > Dermacentor variabilis. Next base: position 78,728,680 of record NC_134571.1, on the reverse strand, counting down.
AAAAGTCGGCTATTCCTTAGCTCTTGAATGGGTTTAGCTTACCACATTCAGGGTTCAAGATTACATATCAAATAACCTTTTCATGCAAGCACCATACAAGAAACGTTTTCACAGTAACACGATGACGTAAGAAACACATGGTACATACATGGTCGCATCTTACATTATATGGCACAGCTTGTGTCGCTTATACCCGTCACATTGGGCGTTTTAATTTCATTAGAATCGAATGGCATTCGGTGCAACGAATGTCATTCACCCGCGGATGTGCTACACTCGAAAAATTAATGTCATTCGGTGGCGATATCAATGGCGATCATTCCGAAAAAACGTGGCGACTAAAGTAGAACATGGTAAGTATAAAGTACTTGCATAAGTGCATAAGTGCACATAAAGTGCTTGCCGATGCCTGGTTAACCAAAACGTGTAACCAGGCCCCCGAGTGTTTAAAATATTGCGAACGAGCAGAGTGGCGGCGGGATGGGCGGCGGCCAGACGTTGTTGAGCTGGAGAGTAACAACATTTTGCGACAGCCTGCCGTTCAGATTTTGCCTGTTTAAAGTAAACAGTCCATTAAAATACGCAAAAGTTATTATTTCTTTACGAATACGGCTTTCAATGTGCAAGCGCTCTGTCCCGTTTTGCTTTGTTTCTGGGGTTGAGAGTACACATTCGCTCCGAGTGCGAAGCCGAATGAGTTCGAGAAACTCATTCGTTTGCGGAAGTCATTCGGTGCTAATGACATTAAATATCGCTGTGTAGCAACCTAATAATGTCATTCGATGCTAATGCCATTCGATTCGAATGACATTTATACCCCTGTTACACGGGAAGATTTAATGTCATTTGAATCGAATGGCATTCAATGCATCGAATGCCAATCGGACTCTTGCGGTGCTACACTATAAAATATAATGACATTCGCAAATGATAGAGCATTGACGACCTGGAACAAAATTTGTGAAATTCGAAGAAAATTTGTGCCTATTAAACGCGTTTAAGAACTTTTGCGAGTACTCTTAAAACGGACGAAAACATTTTGACGCCAATTATTCACAACTAAAAGCACTTCGATCAACACATCGAATATGGCCGACTGCCGCAACTGACTCCTGATGCAAACAGCGCTTGAGCACAGCCCGTGGTGAAAATATCATCGCGTCAAAAATAATTATTCTTTTTTGTTAGTCTAAAAAATATCTTCTGACTTCGCTGATGTACGCATTCTTTTTTCGCGTTGCGTGTCGCTCTGGTCTATCTGTGGTCAAGAGTATACATTCGGTTCGAAATCGAATGCGAAGGAGTTCTCCTAACTAATTCAATGGCAAATGTCATTCCATTCGAATGACATTAAATTTTCCCCTGTAGTGGGATTATATGCGAATGCCATTCCATTCGAATGACATTAAATCTTCCCGTGTGACAGAGGTATTAGACGCCCAGTGAGACAGGGGCATAAGTTTGAGTATATATACAGATTATGAATATTTTCTTTTCACGCGCTTGATATTTTTTAGACTTTGAGGCTTAGTTAGCCTGCAACGACCGGATCGACTAATGACGAGCAGGAGTCAAGGAATGCTAATCCCTAGTGCGTCATGCTAGTGATGCCTATATACGTGTTCAGTAAATAAATATGGCATGCGTCTGGTTGAAACGAAAATTCTCGATATTTATTTATTCAAAATGTAAACCGTTGCATCGTTTTTTTAGGCACGGTTGATAGAAGTATAGAAAATAACCTAGACGACCAAATAATCAAAGTGATGTAAACTATGTTGTTTTTCCGGTCTTTGTTGCTAACATAGCTCAAGTGTTCCACAAATGTGGCTCGGGGTTAGGATTCACATATGGAGTGCCAGCTAAAAACGAGCGAGAATGTTGAAATACAAGGCTTAAATTACCTGGTAAGCATGTGGGCTGGATGTACTGCCGTAGTTCAGAAAAAAACAATTCTAAATTTTAACTCCGCACATTAAAGGTGGCGAAAAATGGGACTGCGTTCTCGGTCCCACTTTCCACACTTTCGAAATCTAAACCTTTCTAAACCAGACTTCTGACAGTTCTTCAATGCAACTGGGGCGTTCGAGAGCGGAAGGTTTTAAGGAGGGCGCTATCCGCGTGACTGTGCTTGTTAGGCGTGTAAAATAAGGAGCGCCCACAAGAAAGAAATTCAGAGCCTGCTGAAAAGAAGAAAGAAAGTTGTTGTAATTCAATGTGTATATAAACTATCGCACAACCTCAGGAATGTAGCAGGCAGGTTTGATGTTAAGGTTCTTTTTTCGGCCGCTAACTAGATGAGTCACATTTGCGGTAAGATTGATAGGAACTTGCTGCAGGCTGCTTCCACGTTTAATAAGAAAGGCCGCACTGCTAAGCACGCGTCCACATTTGTGCCTTGTAGAATGGGTGTTGTTTACAAGCTTCCTTTTTTCCTGCAGCCACACCTATATCGGCCAAAAAGGTCGATGCCTGAACATTAGATTGTCAGCGCATAGGCGCTCACCAGTAGGTAATGCGTACTCTCATGGAGCGCGGCATTGCTCAGAACATGCGTGTGCTCCAATCTTTAGAGATACCATAGTTCTTTCAGCACGTAGCAATCAGATTGTGAAATATATTATTGAGGCTTACCATATCCGGACAAAAGGAACGCGCTGTGTAAGCATGCCTTCATTAATTTTGCATGGCAGTGAATGTGCATTTTTCATTCGTTTCATAGTATAGAATCAGATTACATGGTTTTGCAGTTCTGCTTGGGCACTGATAATGACGCCATCTATAGTAGAGCACGTGGGTATAGGTGGTAGTACTTAAACATATGTGAGAACTTTCTGATAAAGTTAGTTGCGAGTTCAGCGTGCTGTCCTGTATCTTACCAACTTTTTGTCTATGTCGTATTGCGCTGTTCCGTCAAAATGTCGTACCAGTACAAACTCGCCCAAATGTTGATTCTTCTACGTTGCGTTCTTGACTGCGCCTGTCATTCGTATAATTTAGTAGTTATCACAATTATGGACTTATCAAACGCGAGCTTGATGCGTGAAGTTGCGAAAACGACTATCCGCGTCAGGTGTGCTCATATTGGCGTTGGCATGGCCGAAAGCAGCAGGCACGGTCGACATCAAAAGTTTACGGACTGCTGAACACGAGAGAGCGTTCAATATTTTGGCGGCTCGCGCACAGGACCTTAGATTTGGGTTGCCATACTATACTAGCATATGCAAATTATGTGGTGTTGTAAGGTTGAGATTGCTACGGCCATAACTTGCGGGGAAATTTCACTTTTTCTACTGAACCAGCACCTCGTGAAATTTTCACTACGTCTTTATCCCGTCATTAGCGCAACCTACAGCCGCATAGCATGACGGTAATAAATTTTTTTTCAAGCTCCGTACCATGAAAGATCAAATTTTTCCTTGCACTTGCAACGCGCCAAAAGCTAGCTCTGCGGAAAATCGACTTTCAAAGCACGCGCCACCACACTTGCCTAATATATAGGTACAGAAAAATAAAAATACAATAAAAGGCCTGCAACTGCGTCAAGAGAGCAGCCACCCTTGAACGATGTCGCCGCGGCTACCGATAGGTATGCGAGCCTCGCTCATGCATTATGCATATCGCTGTGGTCATGCCCCCGGCTGCTAAAGCGAAAATTGTCGCTGACTAAAGTGATGGCGCTCCCAAATGCGATCCGGCTGCCCTGGTTTTGTTGACATTCAGCCGGCCACCTCGCTCGCCAGGTAACGTTGAGTGTCGTAAAGGTAGAGAAACATGCGCACCAGAATAACCATGTGAAGCTTTAAGTGGTGCTCTCAATGCAAATCACCTTTGTCATAACCCTCTATGATTCTAGGCGCCGTCTATATATCTATAGTGGATGTGCGCTCTCTTTCGTTGTCGTAGTACTATTTTCTCGTGCGCGAAGGTCAACAGTTATTGCGTGTTTAAGTGGTTCAATATTGTAGACCAGCACTCCTGTGCTAGTAGAACTACCAGTTTTTGCGTCTGTATTGTGAAACTTAATAGGTGCATGGTCTCACTGCAATTTAAAGAATTATAGCCTCCATGTTTGCCTATTGAAGCGTCAGTGCGACTGCTTTTGATGAGCATGTACTTTGCACGCATTCATGTGACGTTTTTATTAAAAGCTCTGAAGTGGAAACAACAGCATGTAAAGAAATGAATTTGTCATGCATGGTGAAGTTTGTCACAATGAATGAGTGAGTTTTAATGATTTCAAATTCCTTGAAACGCTATCCTAACTGCACTTCTTGACTGAGGAAGTGTGTCCCTCACTCAGTGAGTGATGAGTGAGTGAGCGAGCGAGTGATTAGGTGCGCGAGTGAGTGATAGGGTGGGCTGCTGAGCGAGAAAGCATAAAAAGATTTCTTTAGTGGATATTTGTCCAGCAGGCCGAGGATGCCGCTAGAGCTCAAGGGCTTCTAGCCGCCATCTAGGCGGGGTTGGCCCCCCCACGAATCTGCCGGCTATATAAATAAAAGTTATTTCTCTCTCTCTCTTAGTGGATATACGAGATTATCCTTGTATCTCATACCAATTTTAATATTTTCATATGTCATTGTGATGCGAAAACTGGTCATTGCTTCACTGCCTAAACGCCTGCAATATTCTTTTTTCCCAGAAAAGATCGTGCTGACCCCTCTGTCGCTTGAATACGAGTCATCATCATGAACCTACTTTAAGTCCACTGCAGAACCTAATGCATTGCATGACCGGCCCAGCTCCATTTCTTTCTCTTAATGTCGGTTAGTGTACAGGTTATGCCTGTTTGCTCTCTTATCCACACCGCTATCTTTCTGTCGCTTAACGTTACGCGTATCATTCTTCGTTCCATCTCTCTTTGTGCGGTCCTTAACTTGTTTTCGGGCTTCTTTGTCAGTCTCCAAGTTTCTGCCCCATATGTTAGCACCGGTAGAATGCATTGATTGTGCACCTTCTTTTAATGATAATGGTAAGCTTCCATTCAGGATCTGAGATTGCCTGCTGTATACGCTCTGACCGAATTTTATTCTTCTGTAAATTTCCTTCTCATGATCAGAATCCCCTTTGAGTAATTGACCTAGGTAAACGTACTCCTTCCTAGACTCTAGAGGCTGACTGGCGATTCTGAACTCTTGTTCCCTTGCCCGGCTATTGATCCTTATCTTTGTCTTCTGCATATTAAGCTTCAACCCCACACTTATACATTCTCTGTTAAGGTCCTCAATGATTTTAACTCGTCGGCAGTGTTGCTGAATAGGACAATGTCATCTGCAAACGGAAGGTTGCTGAGATATTCGCCGTTGATCCTTACCCCAAAGCCGTAACAATTTAATCGCTTGAATGCTTCTTCCAAGCACGCAGTGAATAACAGGGAAGAGATTGTGTCTCCTTGTCTGACTCCTTTCTTTATAGGTATCTTCCTACTGTTCTTGTGGTGAATTAGTGTAGCTGTGGACTCTTTGTAGATATTTTCCAAGATGTTTACGTAAGCCTCATTTACTCCTTGACTACGCAATGTCATGTGACTGCCGGTACCTCTACTGAATCAAACGCCTTTTCGTAATCTATGAAAGCCATGTAGAGAGGTTGATTGTACCCTGCAGAATACGAGTATTGTATACATAATAGACTCTTCAAAACTTTTAAATACAAATATATTCAGTGAGGAATTTGTGGAAAATCAATTTCAAAATCCGGATTATTGGTACTTTTTGCCAAGTTCGCGGCGTCCTTTCAAAGAAATCTCGCTGCGTCATAGGCTGGTATGCAAACTGCGGCAATATTGCATGCTACGTATTCTGAAGATGGCGGATTAACAGAACTAGCAGCTTTAAACGAAGTAATTAAGAATTTATGACTTCCGTAAACATTCGCCATGTCCAACGAAGATGACTGGGTTGTACCGTGACGGGATGGTAATCTCTCATAGCCGAGCAGCCATGCTGCATAATTAAGGGTAGACGGGCGACTTTGAACGAACTGAGATTACAAGCCACATTGAAAAGTTTTGGGGAAATCTCGATTGCAGGAGTTAGAAGCAGCCCTCCGCATTCCGCCTCTGTAGGTATTAATCAGCAGGAGGTTTGTCGGAGTCCTTACCTGAGCTTTGGAAAGCAGTACAAAGGAAGTCTAATTCCTGACTACGCAACATTTATTGAACAGCATGGCAAAAGGTGGTTGTTGCGAAATTGATTAGTTCTCCACTTAGATTCGCAAGGGCCGAGTAATTCTCAGTTTATGAGGAATGCTCGCTTCCATGTAAACTTACAATGAGGACTGCTAAACTTAAGCATGCAGAAATGTTAGAGAAATCACTGTTTTCCTTCATAATATCCTTAATTTTCAAGTGAGAAAAAAATTGGCAGAACCCATCCTACGATGACTGTCGACGGTAACACCTTTAGCACTGAGTCAATATAGCGACATAACTTATTGCCATCGTCGAAACAAGTTATGTATGAGGCGTGCACCGCAACAGGACTCCTCGTTCGCGCTTCCCTAAGTGTATCGGCGTCACCTGTTACCGGTCCACTTGCCAACCCTACTTTCAAAAGTGGGGAATCAAAGTATTTCATTTGCCCTCTCACTTTTGAAAGCGGGCACTTTCGGCTGCACGCCGGATAGTCCAAAAAAAGTGCAGCTGAACCTAAATTTTCTTCATGGGGTGACCGCAGAAGTAATGTGTGTGTTCACTACGTATCCCCTGCTTGGACAGCGAGGATTGTCTTTTGTGCCTTCATCGAGACGCCCTGCAGCGGAAGATGCGTGGGATTCACCTTACATGCTCGCGTTGCGGAGTATGCTATGGCGCTGGGCAGTTCCCACCCTAACAAATGTGAGCTTGCGCAACTTGCATAATACTCAGTTCATTTTGTGGGACTGCTATATCCGTATTCGAAATCACAATCAGCTTGGTACATTTAGTTAACCTGCAGGTGAGGCGGAGTTCCGATTAAAGTATTGTAACCAGCCGAACCCAGCGACTGGTGTGCCTTACGGCATAAAATGGTTAAATTATCAAATGCCGGATCTATTTAATCTCTGTCCAGAGATAGCCTACATTGCGTTGCAGTGTCAGTGTCTAATGACCATAAAAAATCTAATCGAAGCTCTTACAGCTATAATTGTCAAATTTCATTGTGTACTCGCGATTAACAGTAGATATGCTCGTGAAAATGACATTGGTTGAAGGTGCAGAGCAATTTCAATAGCAATATAGAACACTCAATTCTTTTTTTTTTTTCTAAAGGCATGTCTCACTTCTGACTGGCGATTTCATCTTCAGGCTGTTTCTAAATAAGAGCTACACTATTATTTGTTTCCCGGCAGGAGAAAAAAACAGCAGATATTTCGTATTTTGAAAAAGATGAGGGCCACTTTTTGTTGACGTGTACCGACAATTTGCACTCTGTAGGTTGCTTACGTGCTCTGAAAACAGCTGCTGATTAGTCCCTTTCTCCCATTTTTTTACGTTATACACCGAATTTAGTTGTTTTCCCACGGATAGCCTCGGCAAACTATGGGGGCGCGGTGTTTATATTTATTCGAAGTACGACGCAATCTTCTGAGTGACGAGCGATGTATGTTTATTCTGCGTAGCTTCATTACACCTTTCGTAAAAGGTTACTAAATGAAGCGTTCCAGGGTGACATACTGCCGCTAATTGAAATGCTTCCCAGACTACTAAAACAACAGCACGAGAGACGATTGAAATGCCATGGCAATAGAGACAATTTTAAACGCAATGCGTTGCGAAACTTTCACTTTTCTGAGTTAAATGCAATTGTTGCAGATAATTACTAAACCCCGTTTTACCATGTTTTTTCAAGCATCATACGAGAATCGCAGTCTGTTTCTCATGTGTTCCCGGTGAGCTAAACAAGGCTTGATGTTTATATCTTGGGAAAATCATGAGCATGGTATGGCCAATATGTAGACAATGTTCGGGTGAGTTAAATGCGCATTTTCCAGTAGAATACGTAAGCAAGCGGCCCATAGCGTTATTTGTGTGTTTTACGAGCAGTTCAAAACTTACACGGCTGCCATGGAATAACTACAATTACAACGGAGTCCAAATTTTGCGAACATAAGGGTAACAATGTGCACAGTTTAGGTGCGATGGTAAATGTGCGTTCATCAAACGCTGCGTTAAAATAATTGTAAGCAAGTGTTCGAAAGCACGATGCTGCTGCTATTAGATAGGTTTCCCAATTTCCAAAGAAGAATTTGATATTTCAGATTTCATATTTTTATATCTTCAGATTTCAGAATCTGAATTTCAGATATTTGATACTTTCTAGCATTTTAAGTGCTATGTGTTGCGTAGTTTTAACGTTTCTGGCTTATTTAGGAGCGTTATGAATAATTATTAAACCCTCATCTATTTTCTTTCTACTTTTTCATCCGTGATATATTAGTTTCACTTGGGATCTCTACTGAACTAATTGAGCGAGCTTCATTATGTTTGGTGACTGTAACGACAAGCTAATGGGTGATATGTAGGTACACTCCAATATATATGGATAATTGGTGCTTTCTCAATAAATTACGCATACATGCACTCTAGAGTATTATGAGCGTGTCTAACGAGCGGGTTAGAATTGAGGACGCTGCCCTGGCAGAACTATAGAAGCCACGAAGATTAAACTTAGTGAACGTTTGCGGTACGTTATAAAAACTCTCAGTACGAAGTTGAATGCGGTTGGATCAAACACAGCCTTGGTAAAAAAAAATCCTTATTCAAGTGTTAGAGCGTGTAATATGGCCGCTATCAGCTATGCATGCTTCCCAGCGTCCCGACATAGCTGTAGGTCACAACATGTTTATACATTGTTGAAAGAGGAGGGAGAACATGGTAACTGCACTGTGCGACAAAATTTTTGCATTTGATGTGCAGTTAGAAGGGTTGCAAATAATTACTGAGCCATCGTATTTCTTTCCCTATTTTCAGGGGTTCTAACACGTTCCTACTTGGTTTCAGCCATGACCTCGGTGAACTGAACCAGAGATTTTGTTTATACTTGGCGAAAATAAAGGGTGCGTTATCGGCAATATGCAGGTAAACTTCAAAGACAGGGGACTAGTTATGACATTTGCAGTAAATTATCCATGCAAGCAATCCGAGCCTTATGAATGTGTTTTGCGGAAAAAAATATTCCGTTGCCTTGGGAGAACTGTGAACTCAAGCGATATTAAATCTAACGTAAATTGAGTGAGGGGCAGGCCAGGGAGAGAGAGAGGGAGGGAGGGAGGGAGGGAGGATACCAGTGTTATGGCGAAGTAACATGTGTTGTGATGGATTACTGTTTTTTTTTTAAATTCCCAACAAGAAGTGCTCCAAAGCATTGCATGCGGGCAAGCTTAAAACGGAACAGTCATACACAGGGTGTTTCACGTAACTTGTGCCGAACTTAAATATACGCAAATGCCACATAGCTGGACCGAAGCACATTAACCTTGTTTGTCTCCGCTTGGAGATACTCAGAGTAGATTTTGCATTTGCGTACTTACATATTTCTTCGTAATTAACTAATGAACTTCTCAAGCATTATAATTAGATGAAAAGTGTCAACGAGAAAATTGTATAGCGACCTGAAAAACTCCCGATACGGCTTTCTGTGGCTCAATATGTGCTACATAAAAGTGTTTTTCCAAGTGTGAAAGAAGGCCGCAAGTGCACGCCATATTGCCGCGCGACTGGTCGCTCGATATTGCTCATATTGTTCGCCATGTATGATTGATAAATAGGTCTATGCCTATGTTTGTTAAATATAACTGACAGAAGCATCTACAGGCTCATTCAATTATTGTAATAGTAATTCGCGATATAATATATATCAACAGGTGGGTTAACCGAGGGGCCCGATTTTTATTAGTCATATCATAAGAAGCCAACACACACTGACACCAAGGACCACATAGGGGAAATTACTGGTGCTTATTAATGAAATAAACAAACGATAAGTTAATGGAAATTAAAGTGGATGAAAAAACAACTTGCCGTAGGTGGGAACCGAACTCACAAGCTTCGCATATCGCGTGCGATGCTCTACCAATTGAGCTACCGCGGCGTCGTTTTCCCATCCACTTTCTTGGGTCTTTGTGTCCTAGTAGAACCCTGGGAGTGTTAGCCAGCGCCACCACTCACAGATCTTATGATATATATATATATATATATATATATATATATATATATATATATATATATATATATATATATATATATATATATATATATATATATATATATATTGCCGCCACAACTTGGTCACATTTAAGTTGCGCGCCCATCGTATTGAACACTGTGCATGCCGTACCGTGGTGTTGTTCAGCAACAGGCAGCGGTCTTCGTGGCACGGGTAGCCGGTTGGACCCGGCTCGCATGCGCCACGCACACGAGGTGTCACGCGAGAATAAAAGAGGAAGACGGTTCGAGCCCAGTTTCAGAACGCGACTTCCACAAATTTCAACAATTTCCGGATTTCCACAAATCTTCTGTAGTGTGCGCATAAACCCCAAAAAACGTCGTACCTACTTTTTGTCTGTGGGTGCCGGGAACCTCGCAACAGCTGCTGTCTTTTTCGGGATCTGGTCAAACGCTTTCAGCACTGATGACGTGTCCGAGAAACCGAAGTTCATCGAAGCCGAATTGACATTTTTCCGGCTTAATTGTCAAGTCTGCTGCGCGGATAGCTCCTAGTACTAGTCGCAGGTGCTCTAGATCTTGGTCAAATGTGGTGGAAAATACGACCGCATCATCCAAATACACTAAGCACGACTGCTATTTAAATCGTGCGAGCACAGTGTCCATCATTCGCTGGAACGTTGCAGGCGCGGAACAGAGGCCGAATGGAAGCGCTTTGAATTCGTAGAGGCCATCAGGGGTTACGAATGCTGCCTTTTTCCCAGTCGCGCTCATCCACCTCTATTTATCCACTCCTGAGATCCCCCTCTATTATCCACTATTGAGATCCAGGGAGGAGAAAAACTTTGCACATCGGAGCCGATCTACCGTATCGTCGATACGCTGAAGGGGGTATACATCCTGCTTAGTTACGCTGTTTAATTTACGGTAGTCGACGCAGAATCGAAGTGTGTTATCTTTTTTCTTAACGAGCAATAGGGGAGACGCCCATGGACTGCTGGAAGGCTGAATAACGTCAGGTGAAAGCATCTCCTCTACTTGCTTCTTGATGAGAACGCGACTGCCGCGGATTTCTTCACGACCACAGTGACTTTTACTAGTGGGCACAAGTTCCCCTTTAATAAATATCTCCGATAAATACTTTTCGAATTCTCTTCAATAACCTGCACACTCCGTCAGCGCGAAGTGCAAAGCAAGTGCTTGGGATGCTCTCAATTCAGTACTTGCAAGTCATGAGTAAGCATCATGACTCACCCGCAGCATTCTATTCGCACTGAAGTCAAAAAGGCTGAGGTTTACCTTACCAATATACTGCGGCGTACTGCAACGTACTGCACACGACCACCGGCTTCTTGGACTTCACGGTGACTTCAATGTGCTTTAGCAGCTATGAGGAAGCACCAAGCCTTAGACAGCAGAATGACGGCAAGCCTAACGTATCGGCGGAGCACTTGCTTGGGCCGGGTGTGAAATTAATCATTAGCCTCAGGCATGTTCCAAGACACTTAATAAGCTAAAGAGATTGCTCAAATAAAAAAAAGAAGAGGTTTCCTTGATTCGTTTCTACTATATCTGCTCCTTTTGATTTATGCTGACTGCACAGAGTTAACATTTTCTTTTTCTGTTACATTTTTTCTCCTTCATCGCCTGAAAAACTTATGCTCACTAAGCAACCGAGCATATTCCAGAAGATAGTTCAAGAATTTGCGCATGGTATGTAGCACGTAAACAGCGAAAAGAAAGGCGTATTGCCAAACCTACAGGAAAAGGTAGAAGAAGCGAATGAACACTTTAAAAATATATATAAGGAATGAATATAGCTAGTGTTACACGCTGTCTTTAACTCGGCGTGGTAGCTAGATTACGCAAGAACAGCTTAATAGCAGTTAAGGTTCCGTTGGGTTAGTTAACGTACCTGCGAAATCTCTGCGCACATAAAAGAAAGGTTTCCGGGTTAGTGACTAACTTAAACACAAGCAAATGCGCAAGATTGGTTCTGTCCCTCGGGATATTTCTCGCAAAACGAATCTCAAACCCCGCATTAGACGTGTGTGTATTCCTGTGGCCTTTAAGGCTTACTCTGCCGCATACCGAGTGGTTCTTGAGGTGGAGCACGCTTGCCACGATAAGTGATCCCGCTTGTGGACTTCCGAAGTAAAAGTCGAGAACTGTCGTAAACTACGAGACACTATGAGAAGCGAAAACCCGACTGCTTGACATAGCTCTTGCTATGTCACCTCTATTCAGAGCAACAGCTTCTGCAAGTTTTAGGTGAAACGTAAACTAATAGTGAATCGCTTTTAAATATAATCACATGCCTATCCTTAAACGGCCCCAGGTATTCAAGTCAGGGTAACCCAGTCGTGATGTAAACGCGCGAAGCGCAACTAAAGGAGCCTGAGGCATTTCACACGCTCACGTTTACACAGCAGCACAACAAATTTGTACATGACAGAAAACAAATAAAGCGAAAAAAAAAGAAAACGACGAGGTTGAGCTCTTACATTGATCTGACGAAATTTAGTGCAACGTTTATAGCTGTCGCATGCCACACACCACGCACGGTTCACTAAAACGGAATAAAAAGACGAGCACTCTGATACCTACTCGCAGCAGAAACGGAACGTCACTATCTATGTCGGTATGTCATGGTTGATTCACGTAATAAGTTTCAATATATCCAACAAAAATACCTACACAGTTTCTCTTTGCATCGAGTACCGACGTCGGTACGAATGTTGCAATTCATATTTAAGAAAAAAAGAAAGAAAAGAGGCACGTACGCGTTTAACATCAATGCGCCTCACACAGCGCAAGGCTAGCAATGCGCGTTCCAACTTCAATAGCTCAGAGGAAAATAAACAACAAATGCCATACTCAAGGTACAGAGACGTAACTTGAAAAATTATTGCGGAAAGGAGTTAAACGTATGCCTCGGACAAAGGAGCAAGAAAAAGAAGGACGACTGTAGATTGAAGACAACAAAAAAATTTGGAGCAAAACGTATTGATGAAACCAAAGAATCGTACTGCAGAAAGGTACAAGTAAACATAGGCTGATATCTCCATGTGGGCGAGACTTGCGCGTCATAGATGAATGCGGCGAAACACGGACGCCATCATCCTTGTACAACGTTTCATTTAATGCGCACACACAGACAAGAGAAAGCAGACGGTCCCTTTAAATGGTGCACGTATTGCCTCGGAAAAACACGATATCGCACGCGCGCGCGCATCCGCGCCACTGCCAGACAGGTAGAAAAAACACGCAAAGTCGCTCATATCATAGCGTTACACTCGAAGAACCGCGCTCCTGCAACGTTCTGAGGTTACGGGGGAAAACGCACCTGTACCAATAATGCGGAGCACGGCGAAAGCTCTTGGGGCTGCGCGTTCGCCCGTCCCAATCACCATACGCGGCTCCCGTTTCATTCATGTATTATTCAAGGAAACCATCGGCGTGTTGGATACGGTCGGAGCGTGTACCCGTGGAAGATAAAGTTAGAAATCCGCGCTGCTTAGGAGACGGAAAGAGAGGGAGAGAGAGGTAGACATAGTCAGCGACGCGTGAGGCAGCTAAAGAAAGGGCTGGAAGGGTTCGAAAGCTGTTGCAGCGTTTGCAGCAACGTGTGCTCCCCATAGGAAAGCGCAGAACTAAGGGGGTTGTCTGGCGAGGGGAGCGAAGGGGCAGAGCGGAGAAAAGGGCGCGCCGATAACAGGCGCGCACCGGTGTCGAGAAAGGCACGTGCGGGAAGTCCCTCCCCCTCCCCCCCCCCTTCCCTCCGCCGGTAAGCTGCACTCAACGCAACGCCGAGCACGCACCTCGAACAAGCCACACCGCGGAGCGAATTCGCGGCGCTGATAGCCGGTATACGGCTGATAGGATGTCCGGCGTGTGGCCGCATTATGATGGTCATGCGAGGCAAGCTCAGCTTTGGCGCGCTGGTGGGTGGAGGAGGCGGCTCTTCGCGTCGAGCTGACGCGTGCTTACATCCCATCTTTCGTGTAGCACCACTCGGGCTTTTTGACCGGTTTTAAGGCTTTTCGCTTTATATGTTATTTTTTTTATCCACTTCACGTTCCGTCGGCAAATGGCGCGTCTCATCCGCGCTACGAGAAGGGGGCAAAATAATGGAAGTCATCACTGCCTGATGGTACAGACGGGAGGCTGGGAGGTGATCAGAGTGTGCCGAGTGCTCTCCGTGCGTGTCGTGAAAAGCTTTTGCTCCTTCGACATTAGCAGCGACACGCAAGCATGACGCAAGTCTGTCTGCAAGTACCGGCGCTTGTTTGACGCAAACAGTTGTGATTTTCTTGAGTGGCCGCTTTCTTTTTTTTTTTTTCACGAATAGCGCTGTGCTCTTAGAGAAATATGATCGAATGTGCCTGTAATGGCGGAAGCTGCGGCTCATTCAGCTCAGTTCTCTGATGGGAGGTGTTGAACAATATTTAGGCAGAGATTGGAAGCGGAGCAATACATTTCAAGGTTAGTAGGCAATAAAAACAGTAAAATGGTGTTCAGAACAACGAGGTTTACAAACATAATTTTGTTTCCGTTCGTACTGTCGCGTCTTGTGTTTATCGCACTTGTGGGCATTTCTTGGAACTGCCTCTACAGTTTCAAAGTTTCAACGGACAGTTGATAAACATTATGGCCTTAGCTCTATTTAGTATCGTAAAATATTAATAAGAAACCTAGATAAAATATTTTGTACTTTGTGGCAATGCTACATGATTATTTTTGAGTGTCATTATTGGCGCCATACGTTGGAAAAAAGGTTGATGTGTTCGTAAGGACTCAACGAAATTGGTTCTCTCCGGGAAGCGCTGGCCGTACAATCCTGTACGGAGTTTCGTCCATGGACGAAGACCCAGCAGGGCAGTGTAATGTTATGGGAAAAGTGGTGGCAAAAGAAATCGAAGTAATTCGGGAGAGACGGAGAGAAAGAAAAAGAAAAGATACGGCGAGCTTCTGGCATTGGCTGGTGCTTCTGGATGACGGCTTGTGTGAAGCGGAGGGTCGATTTCGTACCGATGTTCATAAAAGGAGCGCAATCTTCTCGCGATGAGTTGGCGCTCCCAGCAGCGACAGCTTCCCGTTCGTTGCAGCTGCATGCACTGTCTTGCCACTGGGTTGATCACTTTACTTTCCGTTAAAAAAAAAAAAAAAGCTCTCTACATTGACGTAGGTGCGCTCGCACTAGCCAGAGCATTCTCACTGCTGAACCCGCTCTCAGCACGACGTGTTATTTCCCTCAACGCTCGGCTCACACCTATCTCTCCGTTTTTTTTTCCCTTTATACGCGAGAGAAAGCGGCCGCCTCTTTCATAAAGCGAAGCACTCATAGGTGACCGTCTATCTGCAGCGCCAATTCTGCCGTAATCGAAACAGAAAAAAAAAGAAAGAAAAAGGTGGGAGAGTTAAGCTCAGCTAAAGAAAGACCCTAGGCGAAGCGAAGTGTCATAAAACTTTCCCGAAAGGTAGACCCCGGGCAAGCAACCTCAGACAGCCGTTTAGCGCCGTGTTTCAATCAACAACTGGTTTCGTGCTTCTATCTTCGTTTTCGTATAAGGTAGCTAGCTACGCTTATGGAGCTGCAGGCCAAGCAACGTACACAAAACGAAGGCGGTGACGACATCAAGAGAAACCGAAAAGCAAACCTCCGCATTTCTTGCTCCGATGCCCATTTATTGTCCTCCATTGTGTCGCGACGAATGCGTAGAAAGCAAAAAAATAAATAGGAACAAGAAAGCGCTGCAGAAAGAAAGGGGAAAAAAGGTAATACGCCTGGTGGTCAAGTGTTTATTATTATTGCATTCTTTTGTCGCTCGCGGCTCTGCGACTGCGGGCAGTAGGAATGGTAGGCGACTGCTGCCACGGCCGCCGTCGAGATATGGGGCTCCGGCATAGCGCTCACCCCAGAATTCACGAGAGGACCGTAAAGTCGGCCGCTTAATGTATCCGCTGCTTTTCTTTATTTTTCCGTTTTGGATATGAAGTTGCAAGCAGCGCTTCGCGAGGTAGTTTGCCCAGTGTAAAGATACCAGAGAGAATTCACCGAGATTGAGTTTTCGATATGTTCTTTTTGTAAGGAATTATGCGTCCTAATAAACACATGTCTCCAACTGTTCAGATAGCAAGTCCGTGTATGTGCGCTGCTTATTAGAGTTAAAGTATATATTCGTTTTAAAATGAAAACGGAGGGTGAATACTTAGTTCAGTGACCTCCAGCGATGGTGGGGATGCAGTGAAACATCCACAAGCAGGAACCCTGCTTTAACGTGTTTATTCGCATCGGCACATTTACCTGCTTTATTTAACCTAATCTCTGATCCTCGAGGGAGGAAGAAGAAGACGTGTCTTTCAGGCAGAACGCCGGGTCTTCCAGCTCTACTTATTTTGTGAATTTCTTAGACTTTGCCAGTGAACTGCTATTTCCTCCTTAACTGCGATGCAGATGGAGTCTCACGCACGTCCGCCGGAGTCGGCAGTGCCCGCGGCGGCTGCCTCCAGGAAGCGCAACGGCACCGAGAGCGACACTGACAGCGATGACACCATGCAGTACTATGTCAGCAGTGAAGATTCTTGTGACGACGCCTTCGAGCTGGTGCGGAGTCTTAAAGCAAAGCGAAGATTGCTCAGCGCATCATTGAATTCGAGTGAGTCCACCATGAGATCTTCGCGGGATACCGAGGAGCTCACCATCCTGTTCTCGCCAGTTCTCGCCACTGACAACCTGAGACGTCACAACAGGCAAGCCGTGTCTTCACATCTGGAGGCGCTGGTTCCAAACGAAATCAAAGACATCAGAGTGAACACCCGTAAGAACGTGCTAGCGATTGACGTAGAACACGCGGCTGCGTTGGATTCTTTGCGCAAGGTCACGGAACTTGGCGGGATGAAAGACCGCCCTCATATTCCGCTGGGCAAACAAGTCCGTACTGGCGTAATTTACGATGTTGACGAGACCATTGTCGACTCCGATCTGTCAATCTTAATCAAGCCAGCTACCGAAAACACCATCATCACAAACGCGTTTCGCCTCGGCACGTCGCGGTGTGTGAAGACCATATTTAAGAGCGAATCCCTCCCATCGCATGTAAAAGTGGGCCACTTCCGACGCGCAGTTCGCTCCTTTATACCAAAACCGCTGCAGTGCTGGAAGTGCATGAAGCTTGGCCATGTGTATAGTGTGTGCAATAACACTACCGTCTGTTCTCGCTGCACTGGGCCCCACACCACAAACACGTGCGAGGCCAGTGTGCTGAAGTGCACAAACTGCAGCGGCCCTCACGATGCATCTTCTAAGGAATGCCCTTTGATTCGAAAGGAAATGCAAATATTGAAGAAAATGGTTAGAGACCACTCGTCTCACCGAGAAACAGCAACATCTATTAAGCGACGATGATCCCGTCGCCGACGTCGATCACTCCAAAGCCTCTGCAGAACGCCACGCACGTATATTACCACCTACTCTTCCGCCCAGGCCAAACGCAGTCAGCTCAAAAGACAAAGGTGCATCGAACAGCACGGCTGCTGACGCATGGCCTGCACTCCCGAGGTTACATGCCCCTACTGAGCGAAATACTTCTACAGCAGGGGACACTTCGTCTGTTCCTGATAAATTGGTGAACCAAGATCAACAAATTGTGTTTATGATCAGCTCTCTGGTGAGTGCTATTGGTGTTCTTCTGGACAAGCTACAGACACCAACAGCTCGAAGTGCACTGCAAGTGCTGGATGCCATCCGTCCGGTGCTAGCCAGCCTTCAGAAGTCCAGTGCTTGAGAACTTCTATAGCAGAACCATGGCTCATCGACAACAACGATTGTTCCGGGATGATGTCAGAAGTGCCTCTATATTCCAATGGAATGCGAGAGGCCTGAGGTCACGTATTTCAGATTTTCGGCAGTTCGTATTTGAAAACCATTTTCCTATACTGGTCATCTGTGAACCGAAATTATCAGCCTCCATAAAACTATCAGGATATGAATCTTTTGTTTCAAACACGGATGTCCGTAGTAGTAAGGTTCTGGTTTACATTCTCAGGGACCTTACGTATGTTTCCCAACACGTAGCGCCACACGACGGTAACCAATACGTCTGTGTTACTGTAAAAAAGGAGCTGTCTTTTACTCTTATTGGCGTCTACCTTTCCCCAACAAGTCAGTTTGATAGAAAAAGACTGGAAGATATTATGGCTGCTACTCCCGGTCCTTGGATAATAACAGGGGACTTCAACGCTCACCACCATATATGGGGAAGCTCCAGGATGAATTCGAGGGGCAGGTCACTAATATCCTTTGCATCAGGCCACAACCTGTGTCTTCTAAATGACGGAAGCCCGACATTTCTGCGAGGAACTACGTACAGCAGCTGCCTTGACTTGACTTTGGTGTCACGTTGCCTGACTTTGAGCGTGCAGTGGTTCACTGATATTGAAACCCATGGAAGTGATCATATTTCGACCTATGTGAGAATCGATGGGCTAGATGCCGCATTACCGATTGTCTCTCGCCAAATCGACTGGTCAGTCTTTCAAGATCGTGTAGAAGACACATGCAAGACACATATCGCACGCAGATTAGAAGACATAATTGCAGACGCTATGCAAGATTGTACACGCTGCTTCACACATTCATCAAAGCGTACAGAGAATGACATTGAATTGCGAAGGCTTCGTGCACTACGTCACCGAGCTGAAAGGAGGTACAGGCGCACGAAGTCAATTCTTGACCTCAGAGAAGCTCGGCGCATGCAAAAGAAGATCAAACGCCGAATGGATTAGCTAGCGGATCAAAGATAGAAATGCTTTTGCCACTCACTGCACCCCTGCAAGCCATTGTCCCGTGTGTGGCGTAACCTACGGGGCCTTTGCTCAAGTCCCCAGCAACGAAACCCTTTCAACGCCCTTGCTCTCTATCAAAACCGCCGTGAGATAGACGTCGCAGAGGAATTTTGTGCGAAAGTCGCCGGCGGCACAGTTTTGGTCCCTGACATGACTTTAGGCAACATCCCCGGCCCACGAGATCCAAGTATGGACGCTCCATTCTCTATGGAAGAGTTAGAAGCTGCTATGGAGCTCTGCAGGTGTTCGTCTTCACCAGAGCCCGATGGCACAGCATATAATGTTTTGCGCCACCTAGGTCGAGAAGCACGAAGAGAACTTCTCAGCCTTTTTAATAGTTCATGGCAGAATGGTGTCGTCCCACAGGAATGGAAACGCAGCCGCCTGGTACCGCTTCTGAAAGCAGGAAAGTCGCCACTCGCACTGGCATCGTATCGGCCTATAGCTCTTACCAGCTGCGTCGGGAAGCTCATAGAACGTATGATCCTCATGCGTCTCGAATGGTACCTTGAACACCACAAAATTTACCCTGACTCTATGGCGGGATTTCGACGCGGTCGTTCATCGATTGACAGTGTCATCGATCTAGTATCATCTGTAGAACAACAAAAATCTCGGAAGCGATTATCAGTAGCACGCTTTCTTGACGTGAAAGGCGCCTACGACAACGTTTCCCATCAAACCATTCTAGACGCACTTTTGGGAATTGAACTAGGAGGGTGAGTAAATCAATGGATCAGAAACTACTTGACACAAAGGTCCTTGTTCGTAAGTACGGAAGATGGTCCGACTACCGACCACTACTCATGCCGAGGCGTTCCCCAAGGCGGTGTTCTGAGCCCAATTCTTTTCAACCTCGCGCTTCTTCGGCTGGCCGAATCCCTATTGGAAACAGTGAGTGTCTCAATCTATGCCGACGACATCTGCATCTGGACATCATCGGTCACTCGCCTGCAGGCTCGCGCAGGGCTACAGAAAGCAGCAACACAGGCATCTGACTACCTTCACACACAAGGCCTTGCTTTCTCAACAGAACAATGTGCCTTAGTAGCTTTTACGCGAAAAGCGATGACTGGTTATCCAGTATGCATCAATGATCAGCCTATCTCCTACAAGAGAAATCACCGGTTTGTGGGCGTCATTGTAGACCGGGACCTCACTTGGAGCCCTCAGGTTGCCCACTTAAAGAAGAAGCTCACATCTATTGTTCACGTCTTCAAGTTCATCGCCGGCAAAACATGGGGATCGTCAGTGGGCTCCATGCTTGTTATATCGAGCACTTTTAATCGGATTCCTACTCTATAGCTCTCCCATGCTTGCTAAAACATGCAAGTCAAATCTTCGAGAACTTCAGAGCGTGCAGGCGCAGGCACTACGTGTTTGCCTAGGTCTTCCGCGGAGCACTTCAACAGCAGGAACCATTATAATGACTCAAGACCATCCGATCACGACTTACATTAGCACCGAAACGCTTAGAGCTCATATTCGCCATGTTTCACGGATGCAGTCAAGCTCTCTTGCGTGCCTGCCAGAACGACGATCACAGGCGTCCTTCTCCAACAAGGTCAGCATCCATCGTGCCTCCTTACCATCGGGCTTCACACCCTCAGCACGTTCAACCTCAGTTTTGTGGTGTTTAAAACAACCTCAAGTGCGTCTTACGGTTCCAGGGATAAGAAAGAAGACCGACCTGCCTACCTTGCCTTGAAGCAAGCAGCTCTGGATTGTTTGCACACTTTCTACTTTGATCGGGTCCACATATATACGGATGGTTCTTCCACTCAGACCAGCTCCACCAGCGCAGTGGTTATACCATCACGATCACTAAGCATCTAATACAAGATTTCTCACTTGACAACATCGACCGGTTCGGAGCTTGTTACCCTCCGAGGTGCCGTTGATTATATTAGTAACCAACCGGCTAATCGGCCGGCAATATTCTGCGATTCAAAGGCGGCCTTACAATGTCTTTTGTCATCTCTTCTTCGCGGGTCATGTGAACAACACGTGTCGGAGATACGAGAAATGCACCATCACATGATCACGAAAGTACACGACGTCGTGTTTCAGTGGCTGCCTGGTCATTGCGGTATCTCCGGCAACGACCTCGCTGACGAAGCTGCTAGGAAAGCACACGAAGGAACGACCCTTGTTTCTATGTCTTTATTGCGGACCGACGCAGCCCAACACTTAGGCAAGCTAGCGCACTCTTTGACATTGGAGAAGTGGCACACACCTGAATTCACTCAACATCGATTGCATTCCTTCGATCCCTCTATGCAACTGCGGCGGTGTCCAGGTCATCCGCGAAATGAGGAAACAGTGCTGTGCCGCTTACGTTTGGGCGTCGCATTTACCAATGCATATGCATTTTTGATCGGAATGGCTGATAGCGCCGAGTGCAATGCCTGCTTTGTCGAGGAAACCATAGAACACCTACTGTACTACTGCCCATCTTTTGAAAATGAAAGGCAAGACCTCTGCACAGCTCTCAATCAGCTAGATGGAAAGCCGTTCACCTTGAACAAGATCTTGGGACCATGGCCTCGCATATCGCAGCTACAAAAGGCCACAAAAGCGCTGCTGCGATATTTGAAAGATACCGGATTGAGTCAGCGTCTGTGATCCGGACTGAGTGACCGACTGATATCCCCAGTGGACTTTCTCTTCTTTTAATCTTTCCGTCCCCCTTTCCCTTTCCCCAGTGTAGGGTAGCCAACCGGGCTCAGTCCTGGTTAACCTCCCTACCTTTCATTTATCATTTTCTCTCTCTTTCTCTGATCCTCAGTAATTGAGTTTCCCCATCTGAATCGAACGGAAGCTAATGCCATCAGGCCATTAAAATGATTTGTTGACTGATTTATTTATTTTGAATTCCTTTGTTTGCTTACTCAAAGTTTGCAAACAATGGCTGCAGCCATTATGAGTACGAAAGAAAACACCTAGGTTAGAGTTCAAAACAAGAAGCTGTAGCTCTAGATCCATCACCACAATTTTCAACCTTAAGTAATAGCCCCGCCTGACGCACAACCATATTTTGCGTGCATGGACCCGTTATTTAACGTTTCCTTTTCATTTCACAAGTTCGATAACTTATTGGAATGATCTAACTCAAGAAGAGAATCCGAGCGGAAGGCAATATCACATTGTGTGTGAAGCGATGCCAGACGATACTGCGGCCGGTAAATGCTCTATCTTGCCGATGAGGCGTGAGCGGCTCACGCCTACGAAATTAAGCTGGCTGTATACCCTCCCTGGTTGGTTGATGTTAGCTGTAGTTCCAAGGATATCTCACAATTTTCGAGACGTTGCTGGCGGCATGCCTGTTGGATGCTTTCCAGTGCCTCTGGTCGCCTTTCTCTGCAATCTAATATTTATGAGAGGTTTACAGCGCTTGTTCCAGGAATCCCTTGGTGAATCGGCTAACGTTTTGTGAGTTTATTTTTACATTTTGTTACCCGTGAGCCCGGTTTCTTTCTAAGAAAATGTCTGTGAAGGGCAATCACTAGAAATGAGTACATCAAAAGAGTACATCAAAAGGGAAGCATTTGGAAGAAATAATATTCTCTCAAGTTCCAATTTTTTTCTGTTATTACAAAGGCAAAGGTAAACAGTTATCTGATAGTATTACGACGGATTCTTCAATAAGATGTTCCAATTAGGGACCAAGAATCTCCGAGTTATGCAATAAGTTAATTTTCAGTATTTGATATTGCACATTCTCTTAGGTTTTCGTTCAGTAGGAGAGAAAAACGTGTTTGCGCAGATGTCGAAATTCCGCATATTTTTGAATATATTTTCTGAAGTAGTTGAGCACGTTGCGTAAGGAAGCAGGAAATAAATAAGATCGCGTGAATACAAATTATAAAATATCTCGTTCAACTACTTCCGTGACATATTGTGGCCCGTGTGGCTTTGGTGTGTTTTACAAGAAGCCTCAACTTTCAGTAGCAAAGATTGAGAAAAAGCTCGCGAAAGCGAGAGCTTAAGGTAAGAGTACTCCACAGTAATATAACATAAGGTGCTTGTTTCAAGACATATCATCGATGCTACGCGAATACTTTTCCACGAAGCAACAACAGAGACGTACGAAACGTAACAAAACTAAAATGCCCGGAAGAAACGAAACATGCCCATAGTATGAACAACGGAGGTGTAGAGATGCTCCATTCCAGAGGAAACTGAAGCAATGGAAACGGATGAGTGTAAGGTGAACAGTTTCATTCATTAATAGTAGTACCACTGGCGTGAAGACACATAGTGGGCAGCCAAAGTAAGATGAATCTTACATGACGGCTGACGAGAGCGCAGAGCAAGGAGTGCGGTCTTTTGTTCTTTCCCTTTCAGATGCATTATTTCTGGCACCTCGGAAGGAACAAAAATGATCGATAGGAATAGCTCTCACATTAAATGTTGTTCTTCGGCAACACGAAAAATAGAAGACCAATACCATATGTATAGAGTACGCTGCCTTAAGATCTTGCGCTCTATCGCAATTTTAACGCGACAGCGTCAAGGTCCCCGTGTAGGAAAAAATCCCGTGTCGCCGTCGATATTTAGGCATTTGTATGTGCTACGCCTTGCTGTATATGACATTCGGTATATGCGGGTTACGTTGCCACAGCATTCTTAATAAAGTTGCTCACACCTTATCTTACATTCTTGACAAAGTATTCCTCGGAATTTATGAGAATGACAGCCCACACAAAAAAAAATACCGTGAAAGAAAACACCCGCAGCGCATGCCTTTTATGCTAAAGCTTCTCAGACAGAAATATGAAGTGTGCAAAACAATAACAGAAACCTGGAAATGATGTAATTTTTTGGCGTGGCTGTGAAATACCTCCGGGATGGGCCCACGCAAGAGGCCGCGTTTCTACTAGAAAGCTCGCCTTCGTGCATAGTGTTCGCCGTCATCGTTTCCCGGTAAACTGCAGTGTCCGGGAAGTATGAGAAGCAGTTAGGGATCCTTAAATGCTAGCGCGTTCCACTCTTAAAGGCGAAGCTTCAGCGTCCTTCGAGTTACTGTACCGAAAATATAATAGAAAAGACCATGATACCCCCCCCCCCCCCCCACTAAAAAAAGGAAAGACAGACTTTCACATACAACCAACATACCTTCTCTTCGTGCCTTCCACATCCCCACTGCAAGCGTAATTTGCTTACGACATCTATTACTCGCTAGTGTATCCCCTCTCATGGCGTGCACTGATAAGAAGTACAATACCAACGGACACTTTCCCTCAATTTCGCGTTTTGTTTTCCAGAGAAAGTGAGTATTTCCTTATCGCGTACTTTTTCGACTGGTTATTTTTTCCCTTTTATAACGTTATGCTACATTTCACTACGCTACGCAAAGCGCAGGTATATAAAATAAAAAATAAAAAAACGAAAAAAATGACATTCAGACATATGTGTCTAAACTGTGTGATTCCGAGCTAATTGGTCACTTTTTTTGCCGAGAGACGTCAACCCCCTTCTGCAACACACAGGCGCGACAAATGTTTTTATTGCCGCAAATACTAAAACAAAATTCAACGTATGTTTTAGCATGCTCAACATTTCTCAAAGAGCGTTCAGTTTATTCTTCGCTTGAATATTGGCGCTTATTTTGAATGTTCTAAAATGTATACCATTGAAGTGTGTACTTCTGTGAATAGATATGCGTGTAAACATTTTTTTACAAAAGCTGCCTATGGTTGAAAGTTGCGGCACGCCAAACGCTGATAACGGTAGAGTTCATCTTCAAAACATTCTTAGAATGTACACATATAATGGCCGCAAAATTATCAGTTCAAAAAAACGAATGACATCGTCCATTAGTGCGACGTTGTTTTTGTAAGCTATTTGTTGCGTTTCATTTCATACCTACTCGTATAGGAAATTACATAGGGGCGCCCATAAGGACACGCAGCGATTTTTTGGGGACTCCTGAATAACCATTCTTAACACGTGTAGATGGACGAATGCCATGAACCAGTAAATATTCGAAGATGTGCTCCTTTTTGCATGCTCTCTACAGTAACAATTTCGGAGCTCTGTTGACATCACATACACCATGAGATCTATAACGCAAAACTATTCAAATATGTTTTCATTGTATTCTCCTGACGTCAAATTTTGCGTAGCCGTCGACGCAAGCACTGGGTGGTGACCCGCAGCGTCATCTGAACAGCGCACTGAAACGCTCTCCTCTTCTATAGGAGGACACTTTTGTTTACTTTGGAGGCGAAGTATCCTTTAAATGACACTGCTTTTATTTGACCTGTTCGTGTTGAAAAAAAGAAAAACTTTATCACATCAATTGGTGTGGGATTATTCCGGTGCGTGGTATATTTGCCCATTACGGTGAAGACACGCTCAAAGCTCTAGTAATGCAAACGGCAATGCCTGATTACTGGCCGAAGAACAAATAAACCTCCTGCGCACCTTTCTGCTGGAAACCAGCCTGAAAACCAGCGCACTACATGTCATTAGGAATATAGGATCTTTGCTTCAATTGTTTGCGCAGATAAGCTGAACGTTATAATCACGTAACACATCAGAAGACGTAGTTCTTGCTCGTCCGAAATTAAATTAAATGCAGAGTGCGATGAAATGCACACGGTCGTTTCGCGAGGCGGCCTCTCCGCTTATTAAGGGCGCCCTGAATAGAAACAAAAGTTCAAACAGTCCTGACAAGCGTTTTAACCGAAAGTGGCACATCGCAAAAAGTTGCAGCGTTGCGGAATGTTGAACACCTGCAGGTGATGAGTGCTAAACGCGCCACAGGCGCGTAAAAGCGAAGGCAGCGTGCAGACATTCGCATTTTCGCCTGGATTGCTCGAGAGCCGCACTGCAACGCAAATAAAGAGTAATACGAAAACAGATGCGCTAGGCTTAGGATACCGTGCGGGAAACTGCGTGCATTACGCGGCCGAGGTGGCTGCCATTTCTCACGAGCATTCTCTTTCAAACCAAACGGCAACGGGAGAATGTCGTTTTCTGCGCCTCTCCGCGCGCCACTCGAGCGCTCTAGGTAGAAATTTGGACGTCTCAGTTGGGAAGTGTGGCTAAGCGGGAATACGGTATCAAAGGGATCGCCCTCTCTAAGAGCCCACGTAAGATGCTCTGGATGTCCAAGAAACGTCCTCAATCTAGAGGAATGTTTATTCGAGAAAACCTATTTAAAGCACGGCTCCCTTCATTCGCAGGCGCGATTGTCGCGTCCGATCATGATGCGCATTTTGAGGAGAACAACCGTCAAGAGCTGGTAGAAATTATTGATTGCAATGCGCTCTAAAACTTAACCATGACGGTTCCAAAATTTAGATTCTGTTTTTTTCTCTCCTGAAAGCCATTCAGCAAAAGGAATCTTCCATTAGGTGCCCCGGGGATATTTTGTCTCGCCTAAAAAACGCACCTAAATGAGCACATTTGCCAAATTCAGTATTCTTTGGGAACACAAAGCACCGGCCCAGTCTACGAAAAATAAAAGCTGTGAAATATATATATATATATATATATATATATATATATATATATATGCGAAGGAAAAGAGGTATGCAGGCAGCCTTATTCAGAAGGGAAAATTCACTTTGCTACCCTACATTGGGGAATGGGGAAGAGAGAGCTAACATACCGGAAAATTTTAAATTGTACAAACGAGTGATGCAAAAAAACGAACTCATGCCAACTTAGTCTAAGCGGAACTAGCCGTCTTCAACTAGCTCACAAGAAAGTGAGCGCAAGGTTGTCTTGAGTCAATACTATTAGGAGATAGAGAGGACTGAGGTACCTGAAGGGAACACATCAGGTGTATGTGAGAATACTTAAATATCTAGAAGGGAACTCCATCAGTAAATTCTGCATACAAAAAAAGGACGACAACAACAACGACAACAACAACAACAACAACAACAACAACAACAACAACAACAACAACAACAACAACAACAACAACAACAACAACAACAACAACAACAACAACAACAACAACAACAACAACAACAACAACAACAACAACAACAGCAACAACAACAACAAGAATGAACTGGCGTAAATCACATAGATGATAGACAACGTGCCTTGCGTTATACACCGAAATGCTGTGCAGGTGGGTACCCAAGCACAGGCTCAGGGGACTTGAGGTTCAGTTCTGCTGCGCCGACGTGTTCACTTTCGTCAGAACAACACGGCGAAGCTAATCAAGTTTACGTGTTCTCTGCGTTTTGGGCGCAGTGTCGCTGTTCTTGAACCACAGCATAGCCGGCCCTGTATTGATTATCTCGAGGCGCTGTCCAACTGGGACTCACTAAAAGGCCGTACAGCATGCGTCGCACATGTATGGCTCGTGTACGAGGACAGCAAGTGAGTGAGTGAGTAACAGAGGGGCAGAGTCCGTGCTGTTTTGCGTGTCTGTAAGCCCTTGCTTGTACGAGTGCGTGCGTTCCTGCATGCTTGCTTCCGCGTGCCTTTGTCGTACACACGACTATTTTAAGCCGCCTGTACGATTTCAGAAATTTCGTTTATTTTACTTATTGCACTCAATCTACGATTCAGTGCATCGTCAAAATATTGTATTAAGGAGAGGTACATTGAAGACCATATTTATTAGGAGGCGTTTGTTAAAACTTGTGCAGTTATGAGCGTACGTTTGTGAAGTTTATGCTACTTTCTTATTATACAATTGACGATATATGAAAATATACTATGATTACAGAAATACTCGACAATGTGGGTCAAGCCTGTGGCGGGAAGGCTGCTTACTGGCTGTTCTAATTGCACACTTTGCTAAGAAGACAAATGTTGACAGCTAGACGGGGGTACGGAGTGATCAATAGAGGTCGAACAGGGAATCTCGCTGTAACCACCGTTTCGATGCTAGTCACTCCTACTTACTGTGTGGAACAAATATACTGCACTAGGAGGGAAACATGGGATAGTTGGAGGACACTCATAATTAACAAAACAGCGCTGAAGCCAATGAAGATGAAGAAACAAAAGCTCTGGTCTCGTTCTTGAAAATAAAAAAAATACTGGTAGGAGTATCTCTTCCTCTTTTCGCTCGCTATTACAAATACCACGTCCCCTCACCCCCTATTATTCAATACTCCAACTTCCTTCACCGTACATCATGCGCCTGCTTATCGTCCTCCCCCATTGGGGTTAGGAAAGAGTGAGCTACACGTATACAGACGCTGCGAACGAAAGTGGTTGCTGCCCTAACGAAGACATGCGTCCACCTGATGAAGCGCTGGTTCCCGCGACATCCCCGTTCTGTTAACCTCGTTCTGCTCATCTCTTCAGGCCTTCCTAAGCTATGGTGCTATGTGCTTCCTAAGCACAGTGCATAGTGGCATTACAGAAAGGAGGGATTGGGGGGGGGGGGGTGAGAGGCAAGGGAATAACAAGAGAAAAAGTCGGCATCACTGGCTCTGAACTAATCTACTGAAAAAGCAGCTTCTCATAAACAACTTCTTTGCGAATCATTCTCATCCGCTGCAGTATTCCCTGCATGCTGTGTTCTCCGAAACACATGCGCTACAGCGCCGAAACACACAAACACTTCGAAACACAGCACTTGTGTTGTGATCCTCTCTTCTTCGTCCTCGTCTGCTGAGCGGTGTTCCTTGTCAAACCTGCGGCGCCCCTCTCAGGGCCTGCGTATGTGCCCGAAACTCCGCACAAATTGCCAAGCTGCAAAATTGTGCGCAGTTTCGTGCACATACGTAGACTCTGAGCTCAACAAAGGCGCCTGTTCAATTCCTTGGGGTTGCGGTGGACAAAGCTTTCCTTTTCTTTTCTGTTTTCACCACATGATAAAGTCAACACTGAGAATGAGATGGGTAGCCTGACGACGATGACGTAAGAAAAGCATGAACGGTCAGTACAAACCCAGTTTGAAACTTTTAATTGTTGTCGCAGTAAAAGAGCAATACTCCCTCACATTGTACAGAGTGGTCAGAATATAGAAGTAGAAAAAAAAACGTAATTAAAAGAAAGCACGCGTGTTCCTTAGCAAGCGAGGTAATACATGCTAAACTAAATTCAAAGGGCAGCCACATAAACGCCGGTGTTCCTTAGGGCTTTAGGGCAACAAATGAACCAGGTACAGCTGGTAACACTCCGACATACCTTTGAATACTGATAATGTCATGTCTTTATACGTAAAATGCAAATCATATTAAATCGACAAATTACTGCATGCTGTGACCTATGGTCTATCTTGCATCCAGGTTGCTAGTTAGGTGCTTCTCACTCATTTTATTCAGTTGTATTCAACCAAAATGCTAAAGCCGATCTGTCACGCAGTAGCCATTCGGATGTGCAAAACAGGACACACAGATGCTGCAAAAAATTGCATGCTTATTTTCGAGTAGCTGCGGATAGTTGATAATATAAAAATAATGTTAAATCACAGAAAATTGCACACACACAGTAAAGTCATCGACTAATGAAACCCAAACAAGAGGTTACAACGTACAATCAATTTCGCAAGTAATAACTACAGAGTACAATCGCGCAAGGTCCGGTCTCCAAAGATGGTTTAAGCCTCGCACTAAGTATGCAGGACAAAATAATGCTGATATGTTAGCAGCATTGGAGAAGGCAAAATGGAGGAAGACATTATAGAGTTAGGCGTAACTTGCTCATGTTATATTTTTTATCATGACTGCACATCAAGGGGGCCACACAGACGAGGGCATGCATTTACACAAGCATGTAGCAACGCACGGAGAAGTACATAACACCAGTTGAAATTTTATTGCTTTTTATAAAACATTGCGCATACGCTTAATAATTGTATACTCAAGTATAAGACACAAACTCTTCGTGGCGCTAACGGCCTTACCGATGGTTACACTCAAAACGCGAACCGTTTCCTTGCAATTTTCCCTCTTCGGGGAGCCGTGTCAGAATGTCTTCAGTAAGTACGACATCTGTCCTTACTCTATCTCTTTCCCTAATTTTTTTCCGCTCACGCAATAATATTTCGATTAAGGAAAATAATTTTTTTTTGCTTTTCTCCTTTCGTGCACATATGAGAGATAGAAAGAACCCTTTAATGAAAGGCAGACATTTTAGCCTGTGTATAGATATCGCTGAGATGCTACTCTGCGTGAGGAAGGGAATCGGGGAGTTAAAGAGAGAAGGAGAGAGGCGCAAAAAAGTAATAAGTTAAAAAAATGCGCACTGAGTTTTTTTTCTCTTGGGCAACGGCGTGCAATGGTAGAGTCCTTCAGTGAATGCACCGTCCTACAATGAGGTGACAGAATTCGCCGCGTGAAACGTGCATGAGGCTGATTGAGTACAGCTATAAGGTTTGCCGAGTTGAGCAATGTTTTCTAAGCGTGTAAATGAAAAGTTTATTGTGCGCCTCTGTTGCGTGAGGCAGGCCCTAAGACACAGACAAATGACAAAGGTCTCTGCGTAAGCGAATGCATGCAATGTTCATAGACCACACCCTCGTCGGCATACGCTCGACACTAAAGCAGGATATGCTACACGGTTTCAATTGAGCCACAGTTGTTGCAATGTGGACATGTGTCTTAACGGAAGTGGTACCGTAAGCCTTTTTCATAGGCGGTGTTCAGGCGAATACGAGGATATACAGCTTCCAAATGGCGACGAATGCTAGATGGGAGTCTGGATCTTAGATCTGGGTAGATTGAATAAAGGAAAGGATAATGTTGGGTCGGCAAGCTCCAGAGCCGATCCTTTCCTTCAGAAGCAAATCTTTTAGCTAGCTGGGAAGCATCAGATCTAGTGAAATAAATCCGTTTATAGTTATGGTGTTGAAGACCTCTGCGTACCGCTTCATCTGCTTTTTCGTTGGCCAGAATACCACAGTGAGCCGGTATCCACTGAAATGTGATACAATGGCCTGATGCAATGGCCAAGCGATGTAAGTATGCAATGTCGAAAGTAACAGGCTGGTGGTTGTTTAACAGACTGAACAATGCTTGTAGTGCTCCTTTCAAGTGAGTGAAAATCGCCCATTGTTCAGGCGCTCAGCGCAGTATATAGAGGACAGTTTTTTGATGCCGTGAAGCTCTGCTGTCGTTGAGGATGTCCTCCGCTGCAGCCGATGAGAAAGCGTTTGTCTTGTTGAGGGCACATAAAGGCCACAGGAGGAAATCTCCCGAGTGGTTGAGGCATCAGTGCAGATGCGGGTGTGCTGAGTATACTTCTCGGATAAGTAGAGGAGAATGATCTGCAACAGCGCGGTCTGTGGCATGCGACTCCTTCTCCCATTTACACCGGATACAAACTGGTTTATATCTAGAGGCGAAAGTGTCCAGGAAGGAAAGGTCGCAGGCAGTCATTTCTGTGGCTGAATAGGCAGAGGAAGGTGGAAGATTTGCCCAGCTTGGCCAAAGCTAAGCTGTGGGTTACGTGGGTTACATGAACGGGGTACATGGAGTGCTTCTTCCCTTGGAGCACATGCTGAAGGTGGGTACGCATTGGTTCTTTGGAAGCGATAACATCTAATGATAGACATCCTGCTTCCACTACTGTTCATGAGGCTGAAGAGCCCTTCGGGAGGCCCGGGCAAATCCGCAGGCAGTTGTTCCGCGCGGCTTCCAGAGCCCTCTTGTTTTCTGGTGATAGGCAATAGCGCAATGTGCCTTCAGTATAGGCTTTTTCAAGTAGTACCATAGAGTGGCAGTTGCAGCCCCATCGTTTTCCCGCCATGAATTTGAAAACTTGCGATGCTGCAGCAGTCCTCGGACGTAGATTCTTTTTTTTTTTACCTGAGGTGACCAAGAGAGATTTCTGTCCATCACAATTCCAAGGAATCGCTGAGACCGTACATATGGCAGCGGTCGTCCAGCGAGTAGGAGCGGATATTTGGTCATATTATTTCTTGTGAAAGCCACGGCTGTGCTTTTTTCTGGCGAGAGGCGAAGACCTCGCGGAGCCAAATACATGGATAGCTTCAGTAATGCTTTTTGAAGTCGTTGTTGGGTGATATAGCGCGAACTTGATGCACGCCATATGCAGATATCATCGGCATGAATTGTGATGTGTACTCCTCGCAGCAGGTTTCTTGTTATGTCTATCAGGGTAAGATTGAATAGGAGCGCGCTGAGTACGGCACCCTGGGGTACGCCCTTCTCCACTGCGTAAGACTGTGTGGGACCGTTCTGAGTACTTATAAATATTTTCCGCCTTGTTAAATAGTTTTCTATCCACTTGTATAGCTTTCCTTCGAGGTCGAGACTAGCCAAAGCTGCGAGAATGGCGTGGTGAAAAACACAGTGAAAAGCTGTCTTGACGTCAAGGAAAACGGCTGTCGGGAGGCGCCCAGCGTGAATATCCTTTTAAGTGAAGATACGAGGGCGATGACATTACCAATAGCAGACCGGCTTTGGCGGAAGCCGTTCATTTCTTGGGGAAACTTATTGTGGCTTTCAAGGAACCATGTAATACGTTTGTAGATCATCCGCTCCATAAGCTTGCCTACACAGGTCAGCAGGGCGATGGGCTGGAAAGGCGCGTAGCTTGTTGGCTGCTTGAAATGCTTGAAAATCGGTACGATTTTCACAAGTTTCCATTCCGTTGGGACCTCACCAGGCATCCACGAAGAATTATAATATTGCAGGAGTCGTAGACGGGGGGTGTGGGACAGCTTTGCGATGGCTTCATAGCTTATTTTGTCGTGGCCCGGAGATGTGTGCCTGTTTGATTTGGCGATAGCGGTGGTGAGCTCTTCACTTGTGAAAGGCAGATCCAACGCTGGCACTGCCGCCTGTGGGATGCCAGACTGACTATCTGTGGAGGAAATCAAAGGCCTTGTACCCATCTATAGTAGTCTGTAGTATTCATCTCAGACTTCTTCGAGGGAATTTCGTTCATGCAGAGAGAGTGCAGCAAAGGTGTGAAGCTGTTAGGGCGGCGTACGCATACCTCTAAGGATACGCCAAATTTTGGCTACATTTTGACGCACATCCAACGTGGAATAGAAGTCGCGCCATTTTTGCCAACTACGTTTATCCAGGTATCGCCTGAGATGACGTTGTGTCCGTCGGCAGGCACGAAGGTCTTCAAGGCATTTCGTGCGTAAAACTTTCCTTTCAGCTCACCTGCGAATGGCACGCAGTCTTTCAAATTTCTCGTCATTTGGCGGTATGCTGTCCTTTTTAGTTGAAATTCATGTGCATTTTCTCAGACAATGATCCATTGTCGTGAGCAATTCCTCATGCTGAGTTGCAGCAGTAATTCCCCTGCCTGCAGCATCCTTGTATGCACCACATTCTGCAGATTTCCTGAGGAATTTCCTTGTTGGTATCTACATACACACAGCTGATATAAGAATTGAGCAATGGTCCCTCCCGCGTGTTTCCAAGTCGGTACACCAGGCAAAGTTTCGGGCAACTGAACTGGTTACGAAGGTCAGGTCGATGCTGCTGGTAGTCGTCGGGCTTCTGAGGTAGATTATACTGCCGTCATTTAGAGGTTGAATTGAAAGGGTTGAGAGAAGCTCTGCGAGCTTGGCTCTTCGTGCACATGTGTTTGAGCTGCCCCATATTTCATTATGAGCATCAAAGTTTCCTCAAATATGCGGAGAAGGTGTCATTGCAACCAAGTTTTCAAGTATCGAAGAGTCGAATGGCCTGCCTGGCTCCGGGTATCCTCCAATGAGAGTGTATTCTTGTTGGCCTATTAATGTTGTGGCACACACATATTCATTGTCCCTGTGAGGCAGGATATGCGAAAGCAGACTTGCCAAAGCCTATGAGTAATCTGCTGATGTCATCAGGGTGCTGTGAATGATGAAAATAGTACCCTTGCATTCGGAAATGTTCCTCGACGCACGATTCAGAGATGACTATGAAAGGGAAGTGGTACGCCCGCAGCAGCTGCCGGAAATCTGAAAGATTCGAGCGAAGAGCGCGAGCGTTCCACTGGAATATGGTGCACGTGCGAGAAATAATGCGGATGGTCAGCTCAGGTGAGGCTGTCGTTGCAGAAGCCATGATTATAACTGTGAGGTAGCACGCCTCTGTGGAGCGTAAGATGCCGACACCAACGGCTCCATTGTAGGGACGGTTTCTACCTCTGGGAGACATCTTGACGAGGGGTTGGCGCGGACAAGAGCTTTGAGGGTTGTAAACAACATCGGAATCAGTAAGCGTGTAATGTCTTGTTCGGTGCGTCCGTGTTGCTGTCTTTCGCAGGTGATCCTGTCGTGTTCTGGCGCCTGAGGTTGATGGCGGCAGTGGTCGTTCAGTGGGTCTTGTGCGACACCTTGCGGTAGCTTCGAAGGGGGGGGGGGGGTGATGAGGCCGCGGGCTTCCCATGTTTCTTTATGACCGCATCAGCGTGTGTGTTGCCAGATGTCTTTTGACGGTGTGGTGATTGTTCCTGGGAGTGCTCTGTCGTATTGATGAAAACTACGTCGGGGTGAGGTGGTGGTTAATGACGCTTGGGCGGTTTCCCTTCTACTTGTTCCGCCGCGCGAGCAAGTCTAGGCGCCTTCTTTTTAACGCCCCCTCCATATGAAGCAGGGTGTGGGCCGCCGGAGTTGGCGCATTTCGGTTGCGCTCTCGAGGTGCATTCCTCGTGCGAATGGGGGCCAGCACACCCTTTGCAGCGAACTGGGTTGGTTCAATGTCTCGATATGTGGCCATGCTTCTGGCATTTGTAACGCTGCGTTGCTGCCCCGATGTATTTGGTGACAGGGTTAACTGCAGAATCCAAGAGTAACTCATTGAGGTAAAGGCAAATCCTTAGCGAATTCCAATATCACAGACCAACGACGTATCTCTTTGACCTTGCCGCCATCTTCAAGGGTGAAAGTGGTGAGCCTCCTTGCTGTAACGACGCCTTGGTCGCTTAGATACCTTTGTGGATCTTCATTTGGGTAGCTGAGAGGTACATCGTGCATATTGGCGTAGCTGGCTTTGTATAAATATGGGACATGGGCTTCTACAGTCACACCAGCTAACTCAGTTACCGCGAGCGAACGGTTGGCGGCGGGCAGTGTTGACACTGTAACGCTCAGGCTGCCGTGCTTGTTAAGGCAATGGCTGAGAACTTTCTCTTGAGCCGTCGTTACAACCACCGATGCCACGATGTTAGGGTTAACATTCTACAGGTTTTCTCCTTCTAGGGTAGGGCTGAACATAGCAGGGACACCAGCACCTCTTCTTTTCTTGTAGAATACGTTCGTGAAAGATGCTTGATTCCTCTCCTCTGCATTTTCGCCCGAATGCTCTTCTTCGCGCAGTCTCTTGTTCGCAGGGCCCCGGTCTGTAGTGCAGGGGCTGCAGGACTAGTAGTTGCCACCGCTGCCATGGATGTAGCGTGGAGTGCATCTGGCGGTGGTATTCCGTGTCGTGGAGGATACAGCGCAGCGCGCATAGAGGGTCGCTTGATGTGCTTCTCCGGGTGGGCGGGGACCTCCAGGTCGTCCCACGGCGAGTACAGAGCACAAAAAAAAAGTATTAAAGGCTATCGGACGGAGAGAAAGACTGAAAAATTAAAAACTGGTCTCAGACAGCCAATTCTCTCAGACATCTCCGTCGTCGTCCGTGTACATATGCGTGTACGTTTACCCGGCCTATATCTGTCATGTGCCGTAATTTTCACTTACACGCTACACGTACGCGCGACAAAGACCAACGGCTTTTTAAATGCTAGGCTCCCGAGTAGACTCGGTAATGCGAAACGAACGATGTCGGCCAAAATGAAGTCAACTGGTGCACAGTCTCAGCTGTATAACGACTTTCAGGTTTCCATCACTCCCCCCCCCCCCTCTCCCCCCCCTTCCAGCGCGCGGCCAGTGCGTGCGGACCTGCAAAGTCGGCTCCATCGACGAGACCAGCAACGTCGAAGTTAGACCATCAGCTCGCGCGAGACGACTTTTTCACGCGCACCATTTGCCGCCAAATTAAATGGCCCGGCCTCCAAAGGCAGCGACCACGCAATTAGGAGGCGGCGCAACCTACGTACGAGGGCCGAAGAATCACGTTCCGTTACTCCCTTCCGCCGCGCACTGAGGACCGGGAGCACCATTGTACCACAGTTATCCGCACATAAGCCGGTCCCAATACCAGCAAACTGCAGAGCTCTCGCTCTACGGGCACAGGAAGGAAAGGAACATTCCAAATTCAACGAACCAAAGCCAACGCTCAGATGCGTGAAGCCGTGAATACAAAATTGACATGCGTAAACAACGAAAAGGTGTCTCGCAGGGGAACCAGCAGAGACAAAATGACGAGAAAAGCAACGTGGAGTGACATGCCTAATGCCAGCTATCAAGTGAAATATGCGCGAGAACGTTCGCTTTTGGGTGCCGCTTATAATCACACAAGAAAAAAATAATAACAACACATGACATGACCTGTGTAACTAGTTTGTCGTTCGAGAAGAACAACGTCAGAACAGGATTCTGCTTCAAAAAGCTGCTTAAGCTGAGAAGCATTCTTTGCTAGTTTGATTGGTCGTTCTACATGATAAGCTGAGAAGCATTCTTTGCTAGTTTGATTGGTCGTTCTACATGAATGACACGCTTGTTGAAAACCTGATTATGCTTGAGGAGAGGCACTTTGTCGTTTGGACGCAATCCGTCCTCACATGTTTGATCCACTCACTGTTATCCACGTTTCAACGCTCGACACGAAAAAAAAAAAAAAGAAAGAAAGCGCAGATTCGATTTTCAAGAATGTTCGGGTAAGAAACTCGAAAGTCAGCAGCTTGTGGCAAAAATAAGAAATAAAGAATGAAAATAAAATAAATGAGCATAGCAATCTAATTCAGGCTGCAAACGGGAACGCCACTTGTAAGGTATTGCTATTCCTTTTTGTCTCCTCCGCCATCTCACTTTGTCACTGCTCTGTGCTTTTTTTTTTTGTATGAAGCCATTATTTCCCTCCGATTAGTTTGACTACCAGTTAACATCCCATTTTTAGATTTCTTGCTCCGAAAAATGGAATCGCACTTTGTAAAAAAAAAAGCAGCGCGAACAACAGAAGACGCAGGAAGAGAAAAATAGTCACAAATGGTAGCATGCTGTCGGTAGTGTGGATGTGCGCCATTATTAGAAATCTCTGATACTGTAGATTGATACTCAGACTAGACAACGCGTGAAATCCCGGAAGCCTATAACGCGGACAAAAAAATGGTGCTACCCCTTCCGCTATAGCCAAGTATGCATGTTGCTAACGATACACTGGTTCGAGACGAGCAGTTTTAGATTTCCTCTCTTCAGCCCTTTGGAGCATGAGGGTGCGCACGATTGTTCTTGGTTAGCGTGGACGCGTGCCTGCGTCTACCATATTTCGTGTCCTTGAAATAAACCTCCTGCTGAGACCCAGCGCTCGTCCTACACCTCTTTTTCCTCTTCTTGCGTTTTCTTTGGCTCCCGCCGTTTTACACCATCCGTACCACATGCAACAACTTGCCCAGTTTTTCGCTTTCGCTGAAATAGAACTGAGTTGTGTACCGGCAAACGCGGTAAATTTAGGCGTAACATTGGGCCCCACGCCGCTATATCGCCTTCGCCTCTCTCCCGCAAGCGTCACCGACTACCGAATCCATATCGAAACAGTCGCGCTCCGAATCGCTCTAAATCATTCCTCCTCTCGCGTCGCCCCGTCGCCCGGGACTCGCAATTAGGGGTGCGCCGAAAGCTCGTCGAAGCGATGCCGATTCAATCAGCGCACAGCCGCCCCGCGGCGTACACCCCCCTCTCGATTCCGTCGTGTTCGCCTTTCTAGCCGGCAGCCATTAATGCGGCTCGGGCGGCCCTTCGCAGCTTGGGCGTGACAAAAACTCAATGCCGTCGTTGCATGTATGCCGCGCCGAATGTCGCCGGGATCTATGCAGCGACAAACATTTACGGGAGGCGAATTTAGCCAAGATATGGTCGACATTTCATACCCATATACGCGAGAGAGTTTTGCCCCTGTCTGATGGGTGACCGCTCTCTGGGTACTGGGCTCTGAGTAGGTATACAGTGTGTGCTTGCGTTAGTGTGTAACGCACTTGTCGACGTTTTTTTTCTTTCTTCTTTGTTGTTGCTTGTGCAGTGAATTTGGGATCTCGAGATAGGCAGCTCTAACGCAGCCTGTCTTGCCATTTTTCCACATCTTAAATTTTTTAAAAATATCCTATCGCCTAAAGCCTACCATAAAGAGGTTAGGTGCTGTAAAACTTTCTTTTCTTTTCGCTTACAGTAGCATGTCCTATAGGGATACGCTTGCATAAATTACAGAGGTAACAACGGAACGTGAAGCAGCACGGCCTCGTGTTTTCCTTTTCTTTTAAATAGACGAGGTTTCACTGATGCTAGAAATTACAAACCTACACATATATCAATAAAAATCAGTAGAGTTCGAAGATTAAATGTTAATTTGTAAGTTACGTTCAATTCAATATGCAATTTTAAAAACTTGTTCTGCAAACCAATTTTGTATTGAAATCTGGGGTTTTACGTGCTAAAACCACGATTCGATTATGACGCACGCTGTAGTAGGGGCCCCTCGATTAATATTGATCACCAGGGTATCTTTAACGTGCTCCCAATGTGCGGGACACGGGCGTTTTTGCGTTTCGCCCCCATCAAAATGCCGCCGCCATGGCCCCGATTTGATCCCGCGACCTCGTGCTTAGCAGAGCAACACCATAGCCGCTAAGCTACCGCAGCGGGGGCTAATTTCGCTCTCTTTGCTTAAGAATCGTTTCAGTGTTGCATTTTTTACGGAGCGATTAGTTCGTGCTGAAACAATATATCAGGTTTACTCGTCAGAAAACCTGCGAGTTAATCACCCTCAGGCCATTTCCTTTTTGTCGCAAGCAGTGCGGTTAAAACCTATCAGTTACCTGCTACAAACTAGTTATAATGGCACAAATATTCCGTCACCTTAAGGCGCAAGTAATAAGTAATACGAACGCCCTTTCGGCGATAGACAAAACGCTCCATTAATTTCTTTACAGACATACGCGCAAATCCAGAAAAAAATATGGTACACGTTCGAGAATTCGGCGTTAAATTATTATACATTGTTTCTTAGTGTTTGCTCGCAAAACAAGAAGAAAACGTGGCCGTACGCTGACGACAAAGAAAAAAAAAACAAACACGGAAATTGGGGTCGTCTATACCGCATTGCTCCCAAAAAGAGCAACGTTCCACGCTTGCCTTCTTGTCGAGCTGGGGCTCCTAACGACTTGGAGATAATCTACATCGCAAATAGCGTCACCGCGCATATTTAGAAGGATAAGAATGAGACAGGCGAGGCGGATGCGTCGCCGTGTTCAG
This sequence comes from Dermacentor variabilis, assembly GCF_050947875.1. Taxonomy (NCBI): domain Eukaryota; kingdom Metazoa; phylum Arthropoda; class Arachnida; order Ixodida; family Ixodidae; genus Dermacentor; species Dermacentor variabilis. The sequence goes on along the minus strand of NC_134571.1, from coordinate 78,689,435 downwards.
GAAGCGTGACTGATGACCGCCACATTATTAGTTTCACTTCAACGCCGGCGAAATGAGAAGCCGCCCCGCAGAAACTGTTCTCGCAGTCGCGAAGCTGATATCCCTCGCCTCCCATCTTCTTGCGCCCTCTTGGTTTATTACGCATCTATTTTCATTCTGCGTGGTGCACGCCTTTTGTTCTAACTCTGCATAGCTCACCCAAAGTTTTTTTTTTTCATTCGTCAGCTCAAACGTTTGTATTTCCCGTGCCCGGCACGCTTCTTTATTGTCTCTTTCGTAAGCTCATCCCTGAAGAGGTAATCGTGAAGCACTTCCCAAAAGTAGGAGATAAAGTTGAGTAGAGTAAGCGCATCGGCATCTCAACTAACTAGACGCCTGGGAGACGGCGGAAAAGCTCGACGGTAGGTACGTCATCCTATTTCTTCACAACTGCAACAACTGCCGAGAATTGCCCTGCAGCGCGCACCACTGTCTTTATTACGGAGGAATGTAGGCGTCCAGACGAACACTGCACCGTCCAGGCAGCCAAAACGCGCCATTGCATTGCAATTATTGTAGTTGGTCACCGGCACTACAATTTTAGCGCGAACTTCCCTCTTTTGAGTGCAGGTATGAACGTATATGAACAGATGTGGACATGGATACTGCTTAGCGCCAATTAAGAATGCTTTATTTATGCGAAATATACACATTTTACGTTTGTGCCCCGGATGATTCTGAACGAGCAGCACTCTCATGTTGATTTCACTATTATATTTAAACGCATTTAGTTCGTGTATCACGTTCTTCTGCAGAGAGCTGGCTTAACCATTACCCCAGAACAGATTGAGACCAAGATAGTAGCAGTCGCTGCAAACGTATAACTATAGCCTCCAAGAGGAAGAATAAACTTTTTTTTTTACTACTAGGTATTGTGAGTGCCTGTATCCTCTGTATCTCTGTAACCTTTGTATCTTTTCGCACACCTGATAACAATAGGACCTTCCACAAATTCTTCTTCTTTCATGTTTTTTTGGTACAATTATTCTACATATCAAACAGCGACCTTGTATGTGTATGAACAATCCCAAATAAATACTATATAGCGTAAATATTTCCAACCTATATTGAAGCGGTGACAACTGAAGAAGGAGGGCTATTTGCCACCGTCCCCAAAGTCGTACGGCATCAAGTCAATACCATAAGGACACCTAGCGAGTCCGATTATGGATGAGTGTAATGTTATGTTCTATGCCATGTGCTGCTAGTAAATGGTCTAGAAAAGCCAAGCTGAAGGCGGGGTGCAGAGGGCCTATATGTATGTCTCAATTGCACAGCTGTGGACAACAGTGAAAACAGCGATGGCGCTAATATCTGGGCTGCTTTTTCAAGCGAGGATCACATCAAAGTATCAAATATGTTTCCATTGTTCGCTGGCTCGAGACTTATGGATATTTTACGTTCTCAGCAGCGTCGGTTCAAAGTGAAATGTTCATGCTCTTTGCAGAGTCGTGCAACGTTCAGTGGCTGGTTGCTTCAAGAAAGAGTGGAATTATAAGGTTAACAAAAAAAAATGACCGTCTTGGCGGGAATTAGGCTCTAGGAAATCCTACGGAATATTTTTAGCTGTATTAGCATAATTTACAGCGGTAATGATCTCGAAAAATTTTCATAAAGAACATTGTCACCGCTTGTCACCCGTTCGCCATCGACGCGAAGTCGTCGACGGAGTGTGCAAGCCGCCTGGTCGTTCTGTACTGAAGCGAACCCAGTGAAACAGTCAGAGTCGGGAGAAAGAGAAAAATATTTATAGACTGACAACAATACACAATTTAAGCGAAACACACACACACACACACACACACACACACACACACACACACACACACACACACACACACACACACACACACACACACACACACACACACACACACACACACACACACACACACACACACACACACACACACACACACACACACACACACACACACACACACACACACACACACACACACACACACACACACACACACACACACACACACACACACACACACACACACACACACACACACACACACACACACACACACACACACACACACACACACACACACACACACACACACACACACACACACACACACACACACACACACACACACACACACACACACACACACACACACACACACACACACACACACACACACACACACACACACACACACACACACACACACACACACACACACACACACACACACACACACACACACACACACACACACACACACACACACACACACACACACACACACACACACACACACACACACACACACACACACACACACACACACACACACACACACACACACACACACACACACACACACACACACACACACACACACACACACACACACACACACACACACACACACACACACACACACACACACACACACACACACACACACACACACACACACACACACACACACACACACACACACACACACACACACACACACACACACACACACACACACACACACACACACACACACACACACACACACACACACACACACACACACACACACACACACACACACACACACACACACACACACACACACACACACACACACACACACACACACACACACACACACACACACACACACACACACACACACACACACACACACACACACACACACACACACACACACACACACACACACACACACACACACACACACACACACACACACACACACACACACACACACACACACACACACACACACACACACACACACACACACACACACACACACACACAAGAAAACAACAACACAAGAACACTAACACACATGCACTTAACCTAGATCGGCGATGAATGCAAAAGAAGTACAACGAACAGTTAACAGTAAATATAGAAACTAACCCTACACAAAACACCCTGAACGGTGGTCAACTAAGCAGAGTTCAATAGAAAAGAACTAAAGGCATACGCATGGACGGGCAGCAGCAGCAAGTCCATAAAGCGTGCAGTCCACGGCAGAGCTTTCCCGAAGAACTGGCAAGCCGATCTCGTTGCGGTGAATGTGATTGCTGGGCTGGTTTTCCCAGGAGTGTAGGTCTGACGTGTTCCCTCAAGCAGGTTGAGCTAACTTGAGGAGAACTACCGTGAGCTTCGTTGCAGACGTTGGTTTGTTGTCTTCTCTTACAGCATCATCATCATCAGCCTGGTTACGCCCACTGCAGGGCAAAGGCCTCTCCCATACTTCTCCAACAACCCCGACATGGCCACTAATTGTGGCCATGTCGTCCCTGCAAACTTCTTAATCTCATCCGCCCACCTAAATTTCTGCCACTCCCTGCTACGCTTCCCTACTCTCGGAAAATGACCATCGGTTATCTTCCCTTCTCATTACATGCCCTGCCCATGCCCCATTGCTTTTTCTTGATTTCAACTAAGATGTCATTAACCCGCGTTTGTTCCCTTACCCAATCTGCTCTTTTCCTATCGCTTAACGTTACACCCATCATTCTTCTTTCCATAGCTCGTTGCATCGTCGTCAATTTAAGTAGAACCCTTTTCGTAAGCCTCCAGGTTTCTGCCCCGTAGGTGAGTACTGGTAACACACAGCTATTATACACTTTTCTCTTGAGGGATAATGGCAACCTGCTGTTCATGATCTGAGAATGCCTGCCAAACGTACCCCAGCCCATTCTTATTCTTCTGATTATTTCCATCTCATGATCCGGATCCGCCGTCACTACCTGCCCTGAGTAGATGTAATTCCTAACCACTTCCAGTGCCTCGCTACGTATCGTAAAGTGCTTTTCTCTTCCGAGACTGCTTAACATTACTTTAGTTTTCTGCAGATTAATTTTTAGACCCACCCTTCTGTTTTTCCTGTCCACTTCAGTGAGCATGCATCGCAATTGGTCCCCCGAGTTACTAAGGAAGGCAATATCATTAGCTAATCACAAGTTACTAAGGTATTCTCCAATAACTCTTATCCCCAATTCTTCCCAATCCAGGTCTCTGAATACCTCCTGTTATAAACACGCTGCGAATAGCATTGGAAAGATCGTATCTCCCCTTTCTTTATTGGGATTTTGTTGCTTTCTTTATGGAGGACTTCGGTGGCTGTGGAGCCGCTATAGATATCTTTCAGTATTTTTACATACGGCTCGTCTACACCCTGATTCCGTGATGCCAGCATGACTGCTGATGTTTCGACTGAATCAAACGGTTTCTCGCAATTAATGAAAGCTGTATATGAGTGTTGTTTATGTTTCGCATATTCCTCTATAACCTGATTGATAGTGTGAATACAGTCTATTGTTGCGTAGCCTTTACGAAATCCTGCCTGGTCCCTTGGTTGAGAGAAGTCTAAGGTCCTCCTGATTCTATTTGCAATTACCTTAGTAAATACTTTGTAGGCAACGGACAGTAAGCTGATCCGTCTATAATTTTTCAAGTCTTTGGCTTGAAAAATTATAGACCGATCCGCTTGCTGTTCTTACGCCAACTAGTAACTCGCAGTTCAGACGACGATAGGCGGCCCAGGCAATACTGGATGGCACTAGTTCCTTGACGATTCTCAGCAGATTGTAGGCTCAGCTTCTAGTGTGCTTAGCTCGGTCTAAAACCTGCGTACAAATGCCTTCTTCTTTCCCTAGTTCCCTGTGTTGGGGAACGGCAGTTATTGGTAACGATCCAATGAAGTTCACCCAAATGTATCCCGGCTCCTCGCAAGGTCTTGACCGCACCACTTTTAATTAGGGTCGAGGAAACGGGTGATCCCCCCCTGCTGTGAGAGGTCACGCACTCGTATTGCGCCACACACGCACACCCTTTTGTCCGCAGCGGGCCTACGTTGTTCGTTCACAAACCCAGGAGAAACGACGGCAGTCAGCCATATATACGGCGCTGTCGGCACACATACACTGTCAGCACTTCGTGGACACAGGATTGCACAGAGACACCACATACGTCGGATTATTCGTATCCCCTACTTTCTTAGTAAGCTTCTCAATGCACGCGCGGCGCAGAGTCTACACAGGGGTTCGTACAAAAAGCCGTCGGGGCGTCGCAGTTGCGCCGACGACAAGAAGACAATAATCTCTAAACCTGCCTTCGACGTCTTTCGGCCGCTTGCCCGAGTGGCTCGCGTTGCTAACAGGGACCGTCTTGCTCGCCGGTCCCTATTTCCACGACCTTTTGGCGTCCGTTGATCGGTGCTTCGCCGAATCGAATAATGCCGCACTGTGACAAACATTCATAACATCAATAGCACGAATGCCTCCCGATGTAGTGGCTTGAGAAAATATATCAATCCGTGATGTTTTTTTGCTCTTCTCTATTTGAATATACTACTTCCAAATGGAATGCGTGCAAAGACATGTCATAATTGGTTTCATGATTGCGTGTGTTGCATTTTTTTAAAAGATAATTTGCTGTATGAAGTACGTATATATGCGGTTTCCACCATGGGTCTATAGTGTTCCAGCAACGTCCCGAAGGCCTTGTATTATGAGCAATGATTTTATAAATCTTTCAATGTTTCCTCAAACGTCGTTCCCTGTAGGTAAGCAAAGTGAAGGACGTGCAACACTACTTACCATGAAAATCAAACCAAGCGCGCTTGGATGTCTAGACTTGCTCTCGAGTTATTAATATATGGTCTTATCAGTACCAGTGAATGCTTGGACAAAGTGCTGCTGGTGTAGCAGTGTGAGCTGCTCATCAGATCAAGGAGTCCGAATTACTATGACCGACTCTGTGGTGACGACTCACTTGTTGCTAAACATTGGAGACGAAATAAATATTGTTGTTAAAGAAGAGAAAGCGGATACTCTAGATGTAGGAGGAAAGCCGATAATCGAGTTTCACTATATCACCACAGTGGCAATAAACTCTCTATGTCGACGCAGTGTTTAAAGGGGCATTTTATACTTACACTTAGTTCCGAGTGCCAATAGACTGATAGCTTTAGGAAAAAGAAATACTTACATCTACTCTTCCATTAAAGGTTTGCATCCATCCATCCATCTACTCTTCAATTTTGGAAAGATGTTCAATTTTAGGGAGTATTATTAAGTTACCATGTGCACAGTTTGATGTATATAATTGTAGCCCGCATAATACGCAACACTGCTTTCCTGAAAACACCCACTCACGCGGAAACAAACGATATGGCCATGCAGTGCTTTTCTTAACGCGGCAGCGTTAAGGACCCCATGTTGCAGAAAATCCTGTGTCGGTGTCAGCGTCGGCGGAGTTGGACGTGAGCGAAAGTTGCCTTATGTATTTAGGTATGTGTAAATGTCACGCCTTGCTATATGACATATGGTATATGCAGGCTATATAGCCACACGATTCTATCCCCAAAGTTACGCATACCTTGCCTTACATTCTCGACAAAGTTATTCCTCGGAATTCGGAGAATGTCATGAAACAAAACAGCGACAGCGCATGACTCTTATGTTAAGTCGTACAAAAAGTGATTCGTGCTCTAGTGTACTACTTGAAGTGCACCCGATTAATAAACCGCTTATAGTGTCCCTGAGTATCCTCCCACGTGCACTAAGTGTTCTCTCTCTCTCTCTTTCTATTACCTTTTCCCTCACCCCAGTGTAGGGTAGCAAACCGGGCGCTCGTCTCGTTGACCTTGCCTTTCCTGTCCTTGCTCTCTATTTGTCTCTTCTCAGACTTAAACTTCGAAACAATAGTAGAAACTTGAAGATTATGAATTTTTTTTTGAGCGGCTGTGGACAACTTCCGGGATCGGCCCACACAAGAGGCTGCCTTTATATTAGAAAGCTGCATTCATGCATAGCGTTCGCTACCAACATTTCACGGTAAACATTACAGTTACATAAGCTGCAGTTATCGGGAACCGCGAGAAGCAGTCTGAGATTCTTGAATGCTATCGCGTTCCGCTCTTAAAGGCGAAGCTTAAGCATCCTCCAACTTTTTTACTATCCTCTCCCACTATGCATGTGTCTAAGAAACGCAAAGGAACAAGTCAGAGAAGGCATGTCTGTGTGTGTAACTGCAGCACTGTGTAATGCTAACAGTGGTCTTTCCCGACACCAGCGCAGGCTTTTCTATATGCGATTGTTGCTGTTGTATCTTGAGATCCTTGTTCGAAAGCCGCAGTTATCTGTTTTCCTCACATCACCACCGCGGTGGCAGCCCGCTTTATTTTTTTTTACAAGGAGAAGAATAAGAAAGAAAAAAGAAGAAAGAAAGAGACATCGACCATGCTTCGTGGACTTACACAAGTACGAGTGGGCGTTCTGTTGTTGTGTAGAATTATAACTTGAACAAAATATAGCTTTATTTTAGTGTTTTATTAGTTGTGGTGTTATCTACTGTACCGGCTCTCCCTGTTGCGCATGTGATAAGCTGTGCACATTTAATTTTGAAACGATGTTAACGCCGTAATATTCTTTCTTGGTTGCGGTGCTTACATCAGCAGCTACACGCATGATACTGAAAGCACCGACGGCTGTTGAATTGGCTTATTTCATCTGCACAGTCAGCGCGTGCAAAACAGCCGGAACAGTTGTGTTGAGCTAAGAAGCACCCGGAACGAATAATGTGGTCATTTAAATTCTATTCATGTCGCAATGATTAGGCTAGAGCTAAGCACTCGCACAACTCTCACAGCTTTACCGGTAAAACGCAGGCTGCACAATTGCGTCAACAACCATCGGCATCCATTATCAAAATAAATAACAGAATAACAAAATAAATAAATAAATAAATGTTATTTCAGAGTAAGAAACAAATAGTATTAAGCAAAGAGCGAACTCCCAACTCCTACCGATGCCTAGAGGTAAAACAAAACTAATAAACGTTTTGCATCAGTGGTCAAAAACAAGGAACCGAACCAAACACTGGAACTCAAGACTTATGTTCTCATTACTGGAATAATCTTCCGTTGGTGGTCATAGAAGAGTAGGAGGAGAAGGATGTTGGCCGTAGACTAGCCTATAGCTTTGCCAGACATGTGGGCAATTGCTCTGTCCAAGCACCTGTTTTCACGATACAGCTAAAAAAAAGAAAGGTAAAGTCAGAGGTGTGTAGTTAAGGTCGTCATCATTCGGAAACGGAGCGCAAGAGAAGCAAGCAAGACGACGCACACAACGAGGCAGTGTAACAAAACAACAGAGTTCTGTTTCAGGACTAAGTAAGATAGCAGAACGACTTGGCGGGGGAGCACAAGAGGACTATAAAACAAAAAGAAGAAAAGACACAATACAGCGCTTTCTCGCTTTTTATATTAGTCGTCTTGCGCTGCCCCTTCGAGATGTTTGGCCAATGCCAACTTGGCCAAATGTGGATTCTTCTATAGTAGAACGACCTTTCGGCGCTGTTATCCCTTTGAAACCCGCGTATTCTTGCAGCACAGCTGACTCGCACGACTGTCTTAGTTTTGTCTGAGCGCTCAGAAACGTTCAACTTACGATGCCATGAAGATCGTTATCGACGCCGGCGCTTTGATTAAAGAGATATAATTGCTTACAAAATAAACGCACGTTTGAAGACGTTTCGGAAGCGTTCGAACGAGTGAAACGTACGTGCAGGGAGGCGCCACCATTACATTTTTAAGCATTGTAATCGCGCCGCCAAATACACAGCGAAATGGTCTGCAGATGTTTCGGAAATGCCTGCAAACGTTGAAAGAAGCCTTTCATAGAATAAATAATTTTTATAGAATAATGACAAGGACAGGTTACAATATTTCCAACAGAGGGACCACTTTTCCTGCTTAAGTACGCCAGCGTAACACGCGCGCATTCGACGTTGCTAGTCCTCTGGATTTCTGCACTGCTCGGTTTCGCTATTTACGGTGAAATTTTATCGAACCTTTGCGTCAGGGTCTTTCTTGGTTTCGACTGCTCGCGTTTCACCCGTAATGCAGCGCAGTGAAGTTTTTTGCATCACAAACCGCAAAACGACAAACCAAAATAATGATAATCAAATCTCTCTCTCTCTGTCAGTCCTTACACCTTGAATGGAGTTTGATCTCGTCGCTATCCCTACATTGCGATGGTCGGCGGGGGCCTCGATTCATTTCGCCACCCCCCTCCCCTGGAAAGTCCAAATCGCACCAGACGGCTTCGCTCGGCCTTCAGACGTCATCCCACTCTCTCGTCGCTTCTACCCGCAACGCGTCCACGCGGTACCCATTCCGTTCCTTTGAAACCGCGCACGCAGGCGGTCGTCACGAACATGCCGCGCAGAGGAACCGGTGGTAGTGACAGCTTGCATCCACGACGCGTTCCCTGGGACCGTCTCCTACTACGAAGCGTATTCCCGTTGCAGAAGGGATACCAATGGCGAGATGTAATGTGGGTCGTTGAAAAGAGTGAAAAGCAAAGTTGAAGAGCGGCTCACAGTTTCGTGAAAACGAACGCATTTCGAAAGCGTTACTCTGCGATACGATGGCGTGAGTGGATGAGGACGTCGAAAGCGAAGTGTTTGCCACTGGATCAACTAGACAAGCAAAGAATAAAGACGACACAGCGAAGAGCGGGGTGCCACTTTCTTGTTTATTTTTGTGCGTGTGTGTGGCCAGAACGCCCTCTATACACACTCGGTGTTTGGCCAAGTTTTCGAGACCGACGAAGTATAAGAGTAAAGCATACAAACTTGAGGGGGAAGATTGAAAGTGAAAGTGGTATGGCCAAGTTTCTAGAAGAACGCGGGAAAAAGGCCAATCGAAAGTGTAAACAAACTCCTCCTCGTACCTCCTCCCCCCCCCCCCCCCCTTATCCCCTTTATGTCACATGTATTGCTGCGAAAACTACGACAGCACCTGCGATGTGTTGAGCAGTGAGGTAATAATGAGGCAGTGAGGTTTATCAGCGGTTCTTATTAAAAAGCACACTTTTAAAGAGAAAGCTTTAGCTCATGGGATCCTCTCTAAATTCACGAAAGCAGAAAAATCGTTCTTTCTTGACAAACACTCTACCAAATTTTGCCAGGTTTGTTTCATTTAAAAGAAATTAAAAAAAAGTCATAATGTAGTCACTGCGGAAGCAAGTTTAAGAACTATATGGCTAGTTTCCAGCGGATCGATGTCCCTAGACCAAATACCGTCGGCCGATCCCGAAGATAGTGCAATACCAGGTCGACCCGTGGTGGAGGTCAAGCAGGCGTTTAACCACTCCGCCGATTTTCAAAAATAAGTTTAATATCCTAGGTCCAAATACAAACCGTATCAGTTATTAAGCTGATAAGAACAGACCAGCGCCGGCCATGTCTACATTCACGCCGCCCTCTCTTTGTGGGCGTTCCAAGCGCTTTCGTGTCTCCTTTCCATTTCTTCCGCTCTCCCGTGGTGGCGCTTCCGTCGAAACGTCACGCGTGTCTAGTTTACTCCAGCTCGTTGGAGCGGCGGTCGCGTTGTCCACGTCAACGTATATAAAGATCACGGTAAATGAGTTCGTACTTATGCTCAAAATTCTGTGTCACCTCTGCGTCGTATGCTAAACAGCTCCACTGCAGGTTATCCACCTTCACAAAGGGGAATCGTCCATAGTTTTTTTTTTTTTTAATTACGCTACCAATATTTTTACAAAAAGGTTCTGCAATATCGAAATTTTCAAGAAAGCTAACTTTTAAGCTTGTAGCTCTGCAGCCCAGCAATGGAAAAGAACACCTCAGTTTTGTAAGCTGCAGCTAATAACACAACTTAAAGCGAATAAAAATGACGTGAAGTACACCACTCTCAAACATATCACTGATTTATGAGTAGGAATTTTTCAAAACCTTTGTAAACATTCCAACTACAATGAATTCTTACTTGCGTGAACTGCAAGGGACCCAAGAAAATAGTTTACTTAAATGAAAGTTCCCAAAATTGAATATTCATTAGAATATGGAACAGCACAGGGCACAGCAGACATCGTGTCAAAAGTGTGAAATTCAATTTAGGGAGTTATGTAACTCAATATATACGAAGAGCGTAACAGTTACGTTGCTGCTTATCTCATTTTGAAAAGAGAAAATCTAATTTTCATTTGCACTGGTGTCCTTAAAGCACCGGAAGCAACAAATCTGTCCAGACAGTCTGCTTTTGTGCACCAATTTCCAAGGCATCCTAAAGCCTCGGCTAGAATTACACGATTCGAATCTGCCTCCGCCATTGCATTCGCCTCGTCGCACTCTTCTTCTCTGGGACGAACACTGGAAACAGTTTCCAGATCTGATAGTTCAGCACAGGTAACGAGCTCACTGTCACGCTGCACATAGTCTTCAAACCAAGTGTTGCTGTCAGCATCCAGCTGGTGACAGACCTTCGTCCACATCCCGGGGTCGATCACATAATTGCGTTGTTTCTCTTTATCACCTTCACCACACAGGGGAGAAAGGCAGGATTTATGCCAGCAGTTTTCTAATCGTAGCCGGTGTTAGTGTGGTGTTAGTGTGGTGTTTCCGCCCCTAAATCGCCGCTGCAGCGGCGATTTAGGGGCGGAAAGCATCGGCTAAGCCAGCGCGGCAGAGCACAAAACTTTGTTGAACTGATTTTAAAAAATGAGCCCAGGTCCAATGATGAAGTTCGTTCAACTGAAATATTCGCTATTCAAAAATGCGTTTAGCTGAAAGAGTTTTGCAGAAGATACATATGAAAACCACTGGAAATTTTCTAAAAGTTTGTTATTCTGAAATATTCAATTAAACCGACATTCGCACAACTAAGAGTTTACGGCATTTCACTCAAGCTGTATAAATTTACATATCACATTTGTCCCCTTGAGATTCTCTAGCAGATCCAGTTTTCAGAGTTGCAATGCCTGTTTTTGGCGCATAGTTATGGATTTGTAAACTTCGTGCTCCTTTTTCTTTTTAAGCTTGCCAATTTTGGCAAGCTTTGTAAAAAAATTGAAATCCAAAATCAAAATACCGCATCCTAAGTTGATGGAATTAAATTTTTTCCCCTCAAGTGGAAGAAATTTTATGCCAGTGTTTCAGGTGGTTGTCTCAAAAAAGCATTTCTGCGTTTTACATATACTTGACTGGGGATGCCAGGGTTGGCGCCGACCTAAAGCTTCCTCTTAGACGCAGTTATTGTCACTGGGCCTACGCAACTGAATAGTTTGTTTTTTCTAAGAAGGCTGGCATGAAGGTCTGACTTGGTTTCGTTCACCATAATGTTTGGCAACCTAAATACCAATAAGCGAACACATCCTGCCCCACCCTCCTTTTCCTGCAAGCCATTTTTCAGCACTCGAAGTGTTTTCAAGATGGATGCCGTCTATGATGCCCACTACGCAAGAAACATGTGCGTTATTCCCGCGCAAGCTCTGGGAAAAGAGGGCGTATAAGAAGGACTACGACGCAAGGTTTAGGAGTACACGCCACTTAGTGTGCCAGAAGATCCATTCTCTGCATCTCTTGCGATTTGACTGATTTAAGATTCAGTATTGAGCTTTGTTATCAGGCTCATCGCTGTGGCTACAATACGGGCACTGTCCCAGTCTGACATGCTTCACGAGGGCATCTGTCAGTTTGTCGCCTTTCCCGTGTGAGCAACGAACCCGCACAGACCTCAAAAAGCCATTTTGTTTGGGCTATGTTCAGAGAACTGCTTTATTCCTAAGAATAGTTCTGCTTGCCCAGAAGGAATTTCATTGAACTCTCTTCTACTGTACACAATTATACAGTCATCACTGCTGCAAGTGAAAGTGGCTGTCTATACGATCGTCGCTTAGGTAAAGAGACGTTTTCGAGAAAGGCAACCCCTCCGCCCTTCCCCACTAGTTAACCTCCAACCACGCACACAAAAAAAGAGAAGAAGAAGAAAGAGAGAGAGAGAGAGAATAATCAAGCTCACATTGCAACAGCCTTGCATCTGCTCCTCAGTGCCGATTTCGTATTACTTCTTTCATTTTGCCACGAGAGCACTAAACTGCTGCAAACCTAAACTCCATTTTCTACATTAGCAGATTTAGTGCTGTATTTGCTGGAAAAATATATTTCGCGACTGCAGAAACGGTAAACAAGACGGGCTCCTGGTACGTAGGATGAGCGTTACACAGCTTGTCAAAGTAACAGGCTTGTGACCCGCGTATTCTACAACAGCCTTCGACTCGCCAATCTTCCTTTGCTCGAATTAGTTGAGCACAGCGCCGTCCGTCGGCCGAAGAAGACGCTACGCTTCTGAAGAATTGCCGTGGGGCATCAATGAAAAGCAATGACCACTTCTGTCGAGGGGCGACACTGCCATTTACTAGTTCGAATCGAGGACGATCGAGAGTTGAGTGAAGGAGAATTATGGAATACTAGGATAAGCTTTATTACCTGTCAACTTCCAGAGGAAATATTTCATCCCGTGCTTGGCAATTGACCACAAGAAACAAGAAAAAGTTTCATGACGAGCTCAAGAAGAGGGAAGGTACAACAATGCAGTAACGACAACGCAATCAACGAAAACGTAACTTATATATGTCTATACTCTACAGGTTGTTACACTTAACTTGAGCCAAGACTCTAAAATGAAAGGCACTTCGGACGCGAATTAAACCGAGCGCTTAATGTTAGCAATAGCCTAGAGTAACTCCGGCATTTTCTTATGTTCGCCATAACTAACTATTTATTTACATTTAACTACGCTACTTACGTTAACTAATTACGTCAATTATTTAAGACCGCAGGTCTGATACGCCACGCTGTAGGGCGCGTTCAGAAATTTCCTAATAAGTTGTTTCCTACGCCATATGTCTCACGTAGTTCTTTTTTCCGCGTACTAAAGAAAGCCCGCGAAATACAGAAAAAGAAAACGTGATGGGGCTCTTGCGCACCGCTATTGTGCTGCAACGTTTTTATCAGCTTGGGATTTTGTTATAGCAAGCTATAACGTAACCCACACCTTTACAACAACAACAACAACAACAACAACAACAACAACAACAACGACGACGACGACGACGACGACGACGACGACGATGACGACTGAGACGTGCGTTGATATTTTCTATTCGGGTATGTGCTCGGAGTGGTTTCACGGTCAAGTCGCAACGTGCGGACGCAACAACTCGTACCTCATTAATTATATGCGCAAAACTTTGGGGACGGCGTCTCGACATTTCGTTTATGATTTTGTGCACCATCATGCGAAGATGGTGACAAACAGAGGCATCAGATACAGTGTTTTGTATGCTCGTTTCTCTTTCTCTCTACTTCCCTCTTCGACTCTCTTTCTCTCTTCATCCCCCTTAACCCTTCCCGATGCATCATTTCTCTCTCTCTCTCTCGCTCACTCTCTCGCTCACTCTCTACTGTGTTTTGTAAAGTAAAGGAAGCCTATTTGTTCCTTCCAGACGTGTACAGTGTTTGAGCAGCCCGTCGTATACAGGCGGCCGCGTGAGGCGCTTCTCCGTTTCTTTCGCCGCTTCCGATGTTGGCGAAAACACGTGGCTTATTTCTCGTTTCCTTTCTTACATAGCGCGATCCGCGGCAAGTCGTCACGTCGCTCTCGCGAAAACAAAAATAATTAAGGAAGAGAGAGAGAGAAAAAAAAGAAGAAAGCACGCGTGAACGTTTCCCGGAAGCGGCAGAGAAATAAACGTCGACCAATAGCACCAGCAGCAAAAGAGGGAGCTGATATAACCTTAATAATAAAAGGGAACAAGACGAAAGACAACAGTCGTGGTGGGCGTATAATACACGAAAGATTCTCGCTCGCGTCCCGCAGATCAGTGTTCCCTTGAAACCTTCGTTATCCTCCCGCTGCCCCAATCCTCCTTTCACTATTTTTCGCATCAGCTCCTTTCCCCTTCTACGCCATGGGGCGCTGCCGGCCTTCTCCTTCGCGTGGCGAGCGCGGAGATCGCCATGCTCGGCCGCTGTTTGCTTTCGGTATCGCCGCCGTTTCCGCAGGCCCGCATCACGCTCCGTCGAGTCGCATAGCGCTCGGTCTCGGCGATCCCGATGACGAGCTGCGGCTCCTCTTTCTTGCTAGGACTGAGCCGTGCAATCGGACGAGATGGGACGAAAGACCGACCGAGCGGGCCAGGGAGCGGAACCGAGGAAGCAGAAATCGTCGTGAATGAATCGCCCGGCAGCTCCGGTCCCGGCTCTGCCGCCCAGAGCTCGCCTGCAATGCGGGGAGGGGGGACGAGACGATGAGAACGACGCGAACTGCGGGCGCGCGCGTCCTCTCTCCTTGTCCCGGATTTCGTGCCGAAAGCCGCGGGGGCTTGTGGAGCTTAGATTGCGGAATTGTGGGCAGACATGCACAGTACGTGGGGCCCTGGAAATCGGTGCTGTAATTTTTCTGCCTTTTAAAAGCACGCGCGGAACAAATAGATGGAGGGAAATGGCGAGGAACTACTGGAACCACTCAAAAAGTGGAAAGGAAAATTGCTAGCTCTCCCGCAATCGAGAGTACACGTAAGCATGAAATGGCAACTGGCCAAGCAGATTGGTTGGAGATGATACGAGCCACAATCTTTAAGTGGGTGTAGTGCACGTTGGCAACGGCACACTGCACCGCACCACACGGCACCACACCATACTGTGCACTGGTCCATATAGACGCTACCCAGCTAGAAAAACGGCTGAAGGCCGCACAACAGGCAGCGAAAGACGCCAGGAAACAGAGCGCACTGCCCAGCTAAAGGAAGAATGAATTACGTACCAAAACCACGATTTGGTTTTGGTACGTAATTCCAGAGGCACACCGTAGCGAGAAAGTCTGGATTAATTTTGACCAACAGGGGATCTTTAACAGACCCCAAATGCACGGGATGCGGGGGTTTTTGCATTTCGCCTCCACCAAAATGCGGCCGCCACAGCCGGGCAGCACCATCGCCGCTAAGCTACCGCGCCGGGCAGAAGCGCCCGAAGGAGGCGCCACGCAGCGTGGCGCCATCTCTCGAGGCGACGTAAAAAACGCGCCATGAAACTCACGGACCACTGGCGTTCATCTCTGACTGCCAAAAGATGAAAATGAAGTGTATGGTGCCCTGTATCATCTTATTGAACGTCGCTATTAGAAATGACAAATAAAACTTCAGCGTACTAGAAATTACAGATTGAGTGATATTGTGAACCGCCATTAGGAAGAATCCAGAAGTAATATCTTTGGAACTTGTTTGGGCAGTAACTAGCGTATGTAATGCGTTCTTGTACAAAGTGTTGGGGTCAAAAACCGCATTTTTTAATGTTCTGACTGGTTGCCCGGATGATCTCGTTTTGTTTTTGCAACTTGCACGGATGTTCTCGTTTTAGTGCCCGGATAACGGCTCTGGCTTTTGGTTCAAGGTCACTTGAAGGTCGCCGACAACGGAAGCTAAAAGCATTTCATCCTTAAATAGAAAGAATAAATTAGAGCACGAGAACACCACTGTGAACTTCAATAGTCACGGTCGTCTGCGGCATACATTGGTCTTTTTAAGGGCCACAAAACGTTTAACCATTCTACGTAGCGACGGAATATCGTAATAAACGGTGGCTGCGATTCGAATTCGATAGTGGGATTTGAACACGCTCCCACACCATGAAAGCTCAATGTCCTACCCATTAGGTTACAAACGTATATTGTACGTATGCTCATGATGACGACGACGACGATCATGAATTTTATTGGTATGACATTTGAAAGGGGCAGCGACAAATTATAACCTAGCCTGCTAGTGCTAATAACGCTTTACTACGTCTATCTCAGCTTAACATTTTGCCATATCCGTTCCTGGTGTTTCCTTTCTTCCTAAAACTTGTGTTTCTATATTGTACAGTTGGCTGTTCTTGTAACGAATCCGGTTCTCTAGAATTCATCCTGCTTTCTTTTTCACCACCTCAAGCGTACTTATTATGGATTTTTCTCAAGTTAATGTTGCCATCCGCTTTGACTACCAGCGCTTCTGGAACGTGCGCGTTCTCTATGGTGAGCAAAACGAGAACGAGGTAAAAACATGAGCCAACGTTTCGACAAGTGGACTTGCCTTCTTCAAAGCGACATATGCTTTCCTCGGTAAGGTAGACATATGCTTTCCTCAGAACAGTTTAGATAGTGTACTGTACCGGGGAAAGTGTATGTCGCATTGAAAAAGACAACTCCACTTGTATAAACGTTGGCTCCTGCTTTTACCTTGTTCTCATTTTGCTCATCCTCTTGAATTGCCTTCTCCCGCCTACCGCTTACTTTTCCTACTTTCCTAATGAGTCTTACCAGGTCTTGGCTTAACCTTGGCATTCCATTACAATGTGCTGAGTCATTTCTGGACTCTGGCTGCAGCAGATGCGTGCCTCATCCTGTGGCCCATGTTTGTTCCGGTATATGTTTCTCCCCAAGAAGCCCGTAGTGGCTCTGTGAGACCTACTTATGCCTCGCTCGTGCCAGCATAAACTGCAAGTTTGTGACGTTTGGCGCGTGAATAACATAGCAGTGCTTTTAATTTGCTTAAAATAGCGAGAACATGGGCCCGCTCTCCAATTTCTGTGAGGCCACAGACGCGCAAATTGAACATGCGAATAATTCTGCACTTTACCCTTGGCTTGAACGTGTGTCACGCCGCGTAGCAACAATTCTTATAACATTGACAGCCTGCCAATTTGCTTGATCTCTAGCACTTTCAGACACTGTGATACTACACCTCCGCCTTCAGTATCAGCCCACTTTCACTAGTCCTCGTGTGGTGGCAGATTGCGCTTTGAGACACTATGCGCCATTGTACCACCTGTGGGATCAACCCATGGCATAATCGGAAGGTTGCCACATAGTTTGATTAACATAACCTATCACAAGATAAACCTATGATAATGCTATCGTCTGTCGCCGTCGCACTAGCGTCGTCGCCGTTGTCACCTTACTGATGTCGGCACTTACACAACTGTTCGCATTACACAGACATGCTTGTACAGCTGTTAACGCTTTGGAGATCTCCGAAGGTTGCTGGATACCCAGATAGCTGGAAAATTCCTCGGATAACATTGATTCTCACAATGCGTGCAGCCTGCCGAATTTTTTTTTTAGCATAGCGCACTGCGCATGCTGATACTATGTATTTCAGCCCAAGTAAAATCAGAAATACCTTATCGTGCAGGCATCGCTTTTGGAACACCATAATTTTTTTTGTAATTTTGATTACGTCGCGATGTCTTGAACTGTACAATTTTACACACAGCGTCTGGATCTCATTGTAACCTTTAGTGCTTTCTCGCAGGTGCCAAAGCAGTGGCCGTTTGTTAGCGATATAAAGACCGGTTAATGGCAGTGTTTGTTTACACATTGTTGTTTATTAACATGTCTAGACAGCCGCATACTTGCTTTTGTTGCTGTAGGCCTCAAGTGAGCTGTGTTCACGGAACTACAAAAAGATGGAAGAGAAAATGAGGTCAACGTGAATAAATCTAATGTAAGCTAAGCTCCATTTCGGGAAACTCTAATGGAAAAGTTTGTCGGGTCACGCTTTTGAAAACTAATAGCGAGCCTACTTGATCTAGGCCAGATCGTTAGGCTTACTTGACATGGTGCAGAGCGAATTATGATTGTGGACGAGAGCGGCAAAATAGGAAAACGAGGCAAAGGAAGGACGTACTCTGGTGAATGGCGTTGACCATGCGAATTGAATGGTTCAGATTGTTCCACTCAGTATTCAGAATAATTTGGTAAAGACCGGCTATAACTCGTAAAGACAGCCAAGTAGACTAAAACAAAATACCACTGTTCTGTGGTGCTATCACAACGTAGACGCGGGTTGAATGCGGCGAGATTACTACCAATAATTCATGATTATAAGCGCAGCGCTCACCGGGATATCGGGCGTGCAGATTGGAAACGGCTGGCTCCGGCTACACCTGTTGGACGAACAGCCTCTGACGGAAGAATTTCGGAACATCAACGCGACTTAGCGTCGCATAGAGCTGAACGTCGTGCTTGTTGAGATCGACCGGCCTGTGTGAACGCTTGAGATTGGAACGCCTGTTCAGTTACCTGTTTCTCTTTTTAACGCGATAGCGTTAAGGAGCTCGTGTCGCAGAAAAGCCGGTGTCGTCGGTGTCGGCGTCGGCGTCCACGGCGTTGGCCGTGAGCGATAAATCACGGCAGGCACTTCATTAATAAAAAGCAACTTCCAAGATGGGCTGGGTGGGAATCGAACCAGGGTCTCCGGAGTGTGTGACGGAGACGTTACCACTGAGCCACGAGTTCGATGCTTCAAAGCGGTACAAAAGCGCCTCTAGTGAATGCGGTGTTGCCTTAAAATGCACTGCGATGCCAACTATGGGTGACACATGTCAGAGCTGCGGAATACAAGCACTGATGCTATAAAATGATTAAAAGTGGTTAGAAGTAATAGAAAGTATGAAAAAATTAAAACCACACTATTTGTGCTCCAAGTATTGACCGTTACTTTAAGTATTGAGCGTTACTTTCACCAGCGCAAAGTAGCTGGCTAGAGATATGTACCTCAGGCCGACTTCACTGCATTTCCCCCGTATTGTTAAACTCTTCTCTCTCTTTACAGCGAAAAAGGAGAGTTCTTGAAGCTTCTTCGAGCGGTATACTCAGAATCGAATATCAATTACTGGACAGACGGCAATGCGAACTGTGTCGTACTCCCAAAATATTTAGCTTTGAAACACAGTTACCAGTGAATATGAAATAAAAGTTACCTTGCACATACGTCACTCGAATGGACGAACACTTTCGTGAGCGTTTCATTTTTTAACCAGTAATTTGTAACTTTTGTTTCTCCCGTCACGTCCTACGGTCTCCACGTTAGGTGTCCGCTGAGAGTTTGTACAGCTGCTGGTGTGAAATCGGACGGTGTGGAGCAGCAAAGCAACCTGCGTCGGAGACCCGAAGCGGCCGTATAACCTGGGTTTCGGATACGAATCATCACCAAGAACAGCCAGCAAACAGACCCTTAGTGCATTCGAGATAGCGTGTGAAAACGGGATTATTCAGCTTCGCAGCGCTTGATGTATGAGCTGCTCAGATTGGCATACATATGCGAAAAACTGATTTTCATATGGTAAGGCTACAACTAATTTGCCTAAGCTCTAGGACAACGGTACGGACGTAGTACAATGTATAAGGCAACACAGAGTGCTTACGTCCAACATCTTTTGGGAACTCATTGTGTTGTCTCATGTGCCTTAATTCTATGTCCTTGATTGATTTGATCGATTCATCGAGTTTATCGTCCGAACGTACGTCTGCAGCTATGAGAGATGTCTTAGTGGATGGTGTTGTGCTAATTTCGACCACCTGCACCTACTATCATGCATTCACGTCTAATTACGCGAGCGTTTTTTTTTTCCTTTTTCATTTCGCCCTCGGTGAAAAGCTGCCCTCACCGCCGGGAATCGAAGATTTGTGCTCGATCTGTGCCGCATAGCTCCATGCCCACTGCGGTGCATTTCTACGCGTGCGCCGTTGTGTCTACGCTACAACAAATTACATTATTACCTTTCAATAAGCGCATATAAAAGTATCTCATTGCCTACAGTGAAGTTCCCATAGTGGATGAATCCAATGGCGCTATTCAGTGCAAAAAAAAAAGAAAAAAGAACAGGAACAAACAAACAAACGCACGCGCGATGGCTGGTTAGTGCCTTTCACGGGGTTGTCGCAGATTTTCATCCTAGCTCTCGCGCGAGTGCTCCTCTTTGGCCACGTGAAAGTTCAATAATGAAAAGGCATCCATGTTGCCTTATCCGCTTTCCTTCTTTAGCCTGCCTCAACGAAATCTCAAGTGGATTAGTTAGGCCGCCGGCAAAGAAACAGGACAAACTTGAAATAAAGGCGGAAAGCTAGGCCTGCTCATAAACGCGCTTATATTTAAGCGTGGACTTAGGTGAAACGACGTATAAATCTCCTCTTGTTGTGGAGGTAAAATTCACGCTCTTTTACGACCGCCTAGGTCTTTTTTTAAACGTAGAGCAATTAAATTCTACCCTATCGATCAAACTAAACTGGAATGGACTTGCCAAGGTTCAGAGCAATTGCGAGCGCTGGAAAATCTATAAAAAAAGCACTATACACTCATTTGCAGGTGTCGGAAAAGTGCGCACCGGATGTTTTCAATTTTCTCGTGTGGCTTCACAGAAACAAATATATTTGTCAACTTGTCCGGTCGGTTCAGTGATAAATGAAATTGCAGGTGAACTTAGCCTCATGACACCCCACGAACCGAAACAGGAAGCAACAAGCAGTTGGAAGTGGGTTGGAGTAAAGCAAAACAAACTAAAAATGCAAGTCCCTGCGTGTTGGCTTCCGGCTGTTGGATGTGAGTTTCCTAACAAGTGCGTTCTGTAGGAAGTGTCAAAAACTCTCAAACGGATGCACGGAAGTTCCTGTAAACTTTGCTGTCGTCGTTGAACAAGAGCCTTTGTTAGAAACGAAGAGACATCTGCTGCTGGCACCTGACTATGTCACGAAAACTTCACGAAATCACAATTTTAGTGGAGAAGGCGCGAGATGTGGAGCTGAACTCCCAAAGTTTGTTGGTCAGAAGTTCTTTCATTTGCCGGCTACTATCTATCTATCTATCTATCTATCTATCTATCTATCTATCTATCTATCTATCTATCTATCTATCTATCTATCTATCTATCTATCTATCTATCTATCTATCTATCTATCTATCTATCTATCTATCTATCTATCTATCTATCTATCTATCTATCTATCTATCTATCTATCTATCTATCTATCTATCTATCTATCTATCTATCTATCTATCTATCTATCTATCTATCTATCTATCGATGCCATCATGATCTAGCCAACGTCGTCACGCCTTCTATGGTGACCGATCACGTCGTGGTTGTTACATTGTCGTTCCAGTTTTGTTGTTCGACTGTCCTCATCCCGTCATTGGCAAGCCATTATCGTCACCCACTCGTCAGGCATTCGTTGTGAAACCATCGTGGTAATGCCGTTGGGGTCGTTCCGTCACCGTCATTCCATCTTCGTCATCTCACTCATGTCGAGTCACCGTCATCACACAATCGTCGTCATACAGATTTCGCGATACAGTAGTCGCCACGTCATCTTGGACGTACACTTCTTGTCATCTAATTTTTCTCATACTGATGTCATGCCAGAATTGTCCTTTATACATTGTTATGCAATCATCGTCCATCCACTGTCATATCGCCGCCTTCATGATGTCGTCGGGGTCGTTGCAACTTCATCATTCTAACTTCCACTGTTGTCGTGGCATCGTAGTGCCGCAGTCGTTGTCAGCAGTGTTGCATGAGCGGTTATATATATATATATATATATATATATCTATAGACCGTTTTTTCGTAGGCGCCGCCATAGTGTGAACGCAGTGGCGCCGCCTATGAGCAGCGCCATACTGGCTTGGGTGAAAGCGGTCTCTTGCACGGCAGGTATACGCTCAGCGGTAGGTTCTGGCGTTTGTTTTCGCGGTCGTGCGGTCTGTTTAGTATGACGTGCGTCTTCTACGTGGTAAACGGTTCTGTGAGACGCGCTGAATTGGTTTAATACGTCATAGCCGGAATTTCTGCTGGCGTTGAGGTGGACGGAACACGCAGCGCGATGTGGGCACGCATATTTGAGCCTACAATCAGCCTCGGAGATCAATTGTGTATTTCTGAATGTTCCAATCCCTAATGTGACCTTATTGCAGTATTATCCTCTATTTTTAAGCTGCGGTTTAGGAGCCATGAAACACACGCGACGATCGTAACAGCGTGGGTACCGTTCTGCTACGATAGGAGCTGTGATGTTATGCTTTGACAAGTGTTCAAACTGTTCTCTGCAGGTTAAATTGCGCGACGACTTGGTTCGATGGATGAGGTTCCCGCCCCTGAATAAAATAGTTTTGGCAAGCAATAGTAGCATACCTTACAGTCTGAATTATGCTTGTCCAGCCAAGGGACTCTTTACGAACTGCGCGAGCGTCCTAAGCCGTGGTAGGTACTGGATTACATATATATTTGTTCTGTTACCGCACAGTCCAAGCATACGGCATCAGGGTTATATATTTATAAACGTTGTGCGGCGTGACTATGCGAGGTAGTATTGCGGCGTTAGCCCGTTTTCTCTTGCTTTTTCTAAAAAAGAGGATGATAACCGAATGTTTTTTTTTTTTCAGTTGTGTTCGTTCCGTTCTCTACGACGCACTCACACGTATTACTAAAATTTTGTCCTCAGAAATAGGCATCGCATTCTTTCTGTGCGATCCCTCTCATATATTATGGCTGCATACAGGCCAAAAAGGCAATGCCGAAGCGCACAGCTTACATATGTATCGTGCTAGTTCACCAACCGCAGTGATCGCTGTGTTTGGCCTCATGCAGGAAGGCTAGCGTAGACATATGGTAATTTGAAGCCTACTAGACTTGAAATGCGCGAGAAAGATGCCGGTGCATCACAAATATTTGATAACGCCTGCCGCTTAGATGTTTCGGGGTTGCCTTAGGTTGGCCGTGCACGAGCATGCGCTCTTATGGTTCATGTTTTACTCCGTACGCCAAGCGATCAGATAGTGAGCAGATTTACCATTTCATGCTGCTAATACAGAGACACCGGTTTTCTTTGTTGCATTAAAACCGATATAAGCAAAATATTATTATTATTTGTTTTGAACACATATACACATATATACAGTTAACAGGAAAGGGAAGGCGAGGAGCAGGCTGGCAACTGCCACCGGAAGGGGCACAACGCCTGCCTACTCTTCTGAAGGGAGGTGACAGCAACACAGAAATGGAAGATAGGAAGGAAGGGAGGAAAGAGGAAAGGAAGAGCAACAGGACAAATCTAAAGACTAAAGTAGCAAATTAGTTCACAACACATGCACACACCGCGACTGCTAATCATGTGCGCACACCGCGGCTATAAAGCGCGTCACATTTTTGCGCCCCCAAGAGATATTTCCGACTACTGCAGTTACCTATGCGCCGAAAGGCTTCCCTGACGACCTCGTATTAAACGAACATGGCGTAAAGTTAACAAAGTAAGATCTAAAACACCTCGAAATCGTTCCGCTGCACGCGACAGCAATACTTTCAAGCAGCGCCGCGCCGCGCCGGATTGCCCAAGCCAGAGATGAGGAAAGGCTCTCCGCGCGCCCTATCCTCCTCGCCCGATGAAACGGTCTATATATATAACCGCTCAAGCAAGCTTTCTTAAGTGGTTTTTAGTTCAGACGAATTTCTAGTTAACATCCCTGCCTTCTCTCTTTATTTCCTCGTCATCCCCAAATTGGTTCCTTTGTGTAAGCAACATCAATAGCGGTTTCCAAAGAGCGAACCATAACAGACACACAGAAAATTTTACGAAACAACTACTACTACTACGACTACTACTACTACTAACATTATCAGGTTTAATGAAATATATTAAAATTAATAATAAACAGAAAGAAATCAAGCCCAAATATTAGATGGGTCAAAGAGTGTCTATAACTCCTAGCTGAGTCGCCTAAGTAAAGCTGCAGGGCCTTTTTGGCTTAGTTTGTGCCCCGATTTCAAGGGGGGAAAGGGAAAAGAAAAAGGAAGAAAATAGAAACGTAAAGGAGAGAAAAAGAAAAACAAAGGCACTTCAGTTGAGCAACTAGTAACAGTCGTCATTTATGACATTTCTCTTTTCTCCCTCTCTCTCTCCCATACGCAGCGCTCCTACACACGCTGTACCCCCGTCAAGGAATCTACTTCGCCAAGGCCACGTCGACGCACGGCGTTGGCTTCGGCAGCATTAGCAGTAACGGAGGAGGCGGCAACGTGCAGGGCCCGCAGCTCACGAGCGAGCTGCCGTCGCGGCTGCTCTACTCGAACTCGTCCGGCGGCAGCCTGCCGTGCTCGGCCACGGGGCAGCCGGCGCCGACGATTCGCTGGCTCACCGAGGACGGAGACGAGGCGGCCGACGTGCCCCGGCTGAGGCACGTGCGCCAAGGCGACGGCTCCCTGGTGTTCCTGCCCTTCCGCGCCGACCAGTTCCGCCGGGACGTGCACGAGGCCCGCTACCGGTGTTCGGCCAGCAACGCCATCGGCACGGTGGTCAGCCCGCAGGTCCACGTCACCGCTGGTGAGTGGAAACTTTGGGGCTCGCGCCGAGTCGGTTGGTGAGCTGTGCGGCCGAATCGGTCTTTGCTATTCGTGTGCGTCCGTAGCTCTTTACGAAAGGCAATGGTATATGTTCTTACAAGCACAAGGTGATTCTACCAGAGTAGGCAGCGTTGAGAAGACGTGCCGAAGGATAGCGCAATTAGAGATCAGGCAGTTTTAGTATAGCGTTTGACGCCTCACGTACGTTATATGCAAACACCTTTGCGGGACGTTACGGTGCGTGACGATTCAAGGCCTTTAGTTTAACGTACGGAAGCGCGAACGTAAGGAAGACGTTAGAAGACAGGGCACTGTCGGCTGCCTCGTGCCAAACGTATCCAAGCGGAGACAATCCATTAGCAACCTTCCTGTCGTTTCTGAGCTGACGGGACTAGTTAGGCCTACGGACGCCAGAATCGCCGAATGATCGCAGAAATGGGACACGCCATGCGCTCATAAGTAATGTTTCATATCAGTTTATAGAAAACGAAATCTCAATTCAGCGGTTACTGGCGATCAACGAGAGCGAGAGCGTAGCCATGACAAGAATTCACGCTGAAGTAGAGGCGTGGTTGGGCGCTATGTTCGACAATGTTATTTCTTAGCGTGCGTTTAACTACGTATATATATATACGTTAAACTCACCAAATGCCCCACGTAAAAAAAAAAAGAATCCCAATATGAAGGTTGTTATTTTCATATGCAAAGTTAGGGGACCCAAATCACTGGCCTACAAAATAACGCAGATAAAGGTACACGAAATTTCCGCATTCTGTTCAAAAGAACGCTAGCGAGACTGACAAAGGTACCTTTTGTGTACGCAAAGCCATTTGCGTACACGAGATCTAGAACTTTGTATGAACGTGGGGAACATGGGCAGCGAGGAGATCGTTATTCGTTTAAGTACGTAATCCAATTACGCATGGCTGGAAATGCTATTCCAAATCTCTGTATACACATTAGAAAGTTGAGATTGCGTGAAAGTAATACGGCGGGGGGGGGGGGGGAGGGGGAGGGTCGTAGAATGGGCTTCCAGATTCAACTGTTATACTACTGGTTACTTTTACGGAGAGAGGTTTCGTTTTGCGGTCCGTACTGGCAGTCAACGATAGGAGTAATTCGAGAGCTTATCGCGACTTTAGCGTGGTCCGCCATCATCTGCGCTACGCGAAACTTCTACAAGGAAAAAAAAAGAGCTGAATTCACTTGCTGTTCGCACGCGGTGATACACATGTCACTGCTGGTGAGGGAAGCAGTACGGTGCTTCACCTGGCTGCTAGTTAACCACCAGCGTCAATTGGCTGCCGTAAAAAGTGACTCCTTATAGATGGGCTCAAAGTATGGTATGAATGGCAATGACGTACGGCGAAGAGGGAGTGCTCGCTAAGGCTCCTACGAGTAATCATGCACGTCTACAAGAATACATAACAATGTGGACGGGAGCGTGGCCAACCGCGTTATCCTAACTGGTGCAGCGCAGCACTCGTTTAATGTGAAAAATAACTCGGTTCGGCTCCCACTTGCGGCAGGTCATCTTTTGGCCCCTTTTGATTTGGATTTTCATTGCCATTTCTACGTTTCTGATAAAACATAAAAATTTATTTCCCCGTGTGATTTATCTGGCTTTATTGTTCGATTTATTTTCGTATAGTTGTAGCTAACAGAAAATCGTGCTCCTTCTTATTCCTCTCTCTCAATGACGTATCTGTCTGTTACATTTTTGTTTAGAATTGCCAATTCGTGTGACTAGTGTTACTGCACAGGAAGAGAGCCAGATCAATCAATCAATCAATCAATCAATCAATCAATCAATCAATCAATCAATCAATCAATCAATCAATCAATCAATCAATCAATCAATCAATCAATCAATCAATCAATCAAGTTTTATTTTCGCCGCAGACAATACATTGTTACTGCGAAAATAGGGGGCCAGAGAAAAAAGCTGCATCTGTGCAGCTTGACAAAGCTCTAGCCACCCGTACAACAGCAGTGACACGACGATTTATTATCTTGATTCAGTTATATAAACATATCAGCAAATAAACGATCAGATGTGAAAGCGGGCCGCGATTTCATGCGCCGGTGCTTCGTGCTGAAAAACAAAAAGGAAAAATGTGAGTCTGACTCTCTTTAACGACGTGTTTTCTTCAGTAAATTTAAGGCAACGGAGAGACGTCCGGCTTATCTGATCTTCTGAGAATAAATTGCATTAAAAAAATGTGCGAATCTCTCCAGCTATATGTTTTTTTTCAGCTGCACGAAAGTGAGTCGATAAGCCATCATACCGAACTTGAGAAGCATACTTGTAGAGATTTCTTAAGATGTTGCTCAATTCTTAGCTGGAGCGGCAATAACGCGAGAAAAACCTTGGGGTACATCAAACTGCGACACTACTGAACAACTGAACTGCTCATTCGCCGATATGCACTTGGTCTGCTTAAATAATGAACACTAAACGCATAAAATTATTCTTTTTGTTATTTTTTGTAGGCTGTAAAGCAGTTTAGTTGTCCAAGAAGCCGGCAGAATATTAGCGTATAATCAAAGAGTGTCCCATTGGGTAAATAGCACGATACTACTGTTAAGAGATATTCAGCAAAAACACAAAACACGTTTTCCTGGCATAAGCTGTGCAGTCAGTAAATTTGGACGTTGGTGTGTCCGCTTGGTGAACAATAAAATAGAAATACGAATGTTCACTGAATAAAGAAAAGAAAGTATTCAATAAGAGCGAGTTTTCAAGATTTGCACACCTCTTACCAAGACGTACCCCCACATCAGGAAACAATTTCTTGCACGATCCGTGCGAGGCTATATACGTTCTACCCGCTCCACCATTGCACGTTGTTGCCCGTGGTGTCTAAATATGATCATAAACGCTGTACTGCAAAAAAAAACACTTTTACCCTTTATTTGTAGTACATAATAATATTTTTTTTCCTGTTTGGTGGCAGCTTTTATTTTGTTTGGCCGCAGTTATATTTTATTCTCTTGTAATTTGAAGTTATCATCCCGACAAGACGAAGTGTCGTCCAGTTATTGACCTAAGTGTATTTATTCTAATTTCTAGGGTTTCCACTGGACAGGTTCTAACATTGCCGATGCCTAAACTGAACCACAACAATACATTGTTCCGCAGACATTTCTATACTGGAAGGTTCCCTTACCTTCGATTCAGGGATGGAGCCATTGCACCATGACAGTCAGTTGACCATACATTTCCTGCATCTAGCATGAGCTCAGTAAAAACACCTCCCATTCTTGCACGAACGCAGTGCCCACCTACGTCTTCACCGGCCGCTTCATAAAGATAAACTTTAGCAACCATCAGGTATCTGCTTCATAACCTCGGTTATCCTAATCCGATGGCACCACTACTGCGAAAATAGACGCAGCTTAAAAGATGCAATGCGACACCCGCATGGCACTTCTACGTGCTTTGGAGAGAATCAATGTGTTTGGCGTCTGTACTCGCAGGTAACCACTCTCATAACTCTATATTAAGTGCCTACCATTTCTTTCTTGTTAGGTGGAAATTTTACTAATCGTGATACTGAAGAAATGTAAATGGGCTGTCAGGACAAAGGGCGGAAATGAACAATTTTTTTTTTTTTGCACTCAGGGCATCTTGACTCCAGGACAGGCAAACAGCTTCAAAAAGGATCGCGACGCGTATTGGTCGACACTCGCATCCCCAGAAGAGAAAACAGGAAACAAAAACAAGAATAAACACGTTTTAAAGTATGTCTCCAAGTATAGAAAAATCTTTTGAACGTGTCTTATATAGGTTGAGAAAATTAACTGTGGCCACATAACTTTATTTGTCGAGTAGGGGCAAGAATATTTTTTCTAACTCGGTATTATCAGCCAGTGAAAAGGGCTACCTGTGGCCAGAAAATGGCGACAACAACTCTTTTGTTTATTTTTATCTAAAAAAAACGTGGTAATGTGTGTTTTCACTCCCAAAGAACCTCGAATGATCAGCCCTTCTCGATAAAGAGACTAGAAGAGGCAAATAGAGGACGAAAAAAAAACAACAACCAGAAATCCTCAAATGAGGTTGCCATAATGGCCTCTGAAAAAAGTCTTAATAGAACTTTGGAAAGCATCGCATTCCTGCCGTTATACCGCGTTACTCCATTGCCATTTCGCCAACGTAATTTGAGCTTCCCTTTCTTTGAGCGGGAATTCCGCTTTCTGAAACTGAGCAGGCGGAGATAATGGCTGAAAGGGTTCGTGGATGAGACTCATAAGAAGAAGACAAGACTCGAGTGGCTCCAGCTTTGACAAGAAATTCAATCTGATAAACTCTGAAAGCATTTCGTCTGTTCTCGTATTTCACGCAGAGCACATAACGCAAGGCTCATTGAAAGCTAGCCGCGTGTCTCTCAGTGTTTTCTTTCTTTTTGTTTTCTCTCTCTCTCTCTCTCTCTCTCTCTCTCTCTCTTAGATTAGCCATTCTAAGGACTCGCAAGTGTTTGAAAACTCGAGTGACAAACCGGGAAGAAATATTGGTTGAGACGTTATTTGTAAAGTAACAAGGCTGTGGCTCTTCCGAGCTCGTGCACACAAATGATCGTCGTGAAGTAAATTCGGCTGTTTCTCTTATATAATAATAGTTTCTAAGTAAAGATGAAAGACATCCCAATGACAGAAGGGCCCACGAAGCGAAGAACGGAGCCAATGCAGAAAAATAAAGAGAAGAGCAAACTTTGGGTAGATTGAGCGAATCATGCCCCATTAAGGTAGCAAAATGCAGTTGCAGGGGAAAGAGAGATAAAGAAGAAATAATAAAGCAGGTAAACAGTCATATACAGGGTGTTTCACGTAACTTGAGCCGAACTTTAAATATATGTAAATGCCACGTAGCTATACCGAACCAAGGTAATCTTGTTTGCCGTCGCTTGAGATACTCAGAGTAGTTTTTGCATTCCACACACTTACATAATTCGTCTAAATAATTAATCAACTTCTAAATTATTATAATTAGATGAAAAGTATCAATTAGAATATTGTACAGCAACACGAAAAGCTCCCGGTACAGCTTTCTGTTACTCAATACATGTTACATAAAAGTGTTTTTCCTAGCGTGAAAGACGTCTGCGAATACACGCAAAGTTGCCGCGCGACTGGCCGATCGAGGCACTTAGCGTGTATTCGCAGGTTTCTTTCACGGTTGGAAAAACACTATTGTGTAGCACGTATTCAGCAACAGAAAGCTGGATCGGGAGTTTTTCATGTTGCTCTACAATTTTCTCATTGAAACTTTTCATCTAGTTATAATAGTTGAGACGTTGATTAATTATTAAATACTAATTGTCTAATTGTCGCCTTATCCATGTGGATCTGGGAAAATTAAGTTTTCATAGTCACTTGAGTGAATAGTCTGATTGCAGGTTCCGAACCTGTCAAGTGGCTAAGGAGCTTTTGATAAAAACTGCACAGAGATGAAAGCCTCGTTTTGGTTCGACACCATGGCGCGCAAGGAAACCGGAGTCTTGTTAAATGCGCAGTGTAGTATAGGTGGCTTCTGCACGTGGTCCATGCCTTACTTCTTCAAATTTCTTCGCAGTAGTTTCTAGTATTAGAACGACAGAAAGCTGAGCTTGTTAGTAAGGATTCATTATGCAAAAAAGAGGTGAGGCGTGCAGACAGGACACAAGAGTAGAGAAGTGGACAACACGAACGCCGACTATCAACTGAAGGGAGTACTGAGGCGAAAAAAAGAAAGAAGACACAAAACTCATCAGCGCAAGCTGAGGAATGGTATCACCACATGTACCCGACTGACA
Source organism: Dermacentor variabilis (assembly GCF_050947875.1). Lineage (NCBI taxonomy): Eukaryota > Metazoa > Arthropoda > Arachnida > Ixodida > Ixodidae > Dermacentor > Dermacentor variabilis. The sequence goes on along the minus strand of NC_134571.1, from coordinate 78,658,583 downwards.
CGTGGTGATACCACTCCTGAGCTTGCGCAGATGAGTTTTGTGCCTTCTTTCTTTTTTCGCCTCAGTGCTCCCTTCAGTTGATAGTCGGCGTTCGTGTTGCCCACTTCTCTACTCTTGTGTCCTGTCTGCATGCCTCACCTCTTTCTAGTATGTTTTCTAGTGTAGAAGTTTTCTACTCTTTTTTTTACGTACGTGGCACGCGCAGTCGCTATTCAGCGATCGCCCTGGTTCAGCCGCCACTTTTCTTACGAAGTATATATGAAGATTCGATAGTTTCTCTAAAGAAACTTTGTTGAAGGGTTACAGGAACTCGACAGAAAATTAGCTGAACGTGAACAATAATTTTTGTAAAGCAATGCTTTATTAGAGTAGGAATTTTTCCTTCACTCAGTTTAGGTGCGTATTGACGCATGTAGATAGCGCCGACAACTTTTATACAGTTACCTATTAACCACGCAAAGAGTTGCACATCACATGACCAAATAAACAAGAAGTTTAAACAGCCATATCAACTTCGGTTACGTTCTTTACGCAGCTAGCTGCGCGTCATGTTCCCATGATAATGTGTCACGGCCTCAGAGATCAGTTGGTGTCTCTTGTGTTGCTGTGCTCCTTTCTCTGTTCACAGCGCACAACACACCGTAGACAAAGCCCAGGACAAATCAATTTTCTTTTTCCTTATGGTTCATTCATGACAAGGGGCAACGCTTCATCAGGAAAGTGAAGCACTCAAAGTTGTGTCTACGTTCGAAACACCGTTGGTACGTTAGAACGCTCCGTAAGAACAGGTGCCGGCCAATCATGATAGCTGACATGTTAATGGCAATGGCAATCCACTAATGATGAACGTGCTTCACAAACCGGAAGCTTTAGGAATTAGGCGCCAGATGTTGCAGGGAAAATATTTCCTAGCACACAAAAAAAAAAAGGTACTAATGGCAGTATTTCCTTTTTGTCTCGTTGACTTGGGAATATGCATTTCGGACCTCGGGTTGCTACAATGTAAGGCTATTTCAATGAATTGCCATTCCATTACTGTCACTAGCCGTCCACGATCTTGCACACACTAATTACGCAAGTTTAGGCAGGAAAGGTAAACAGAAAGAATTCTATGCTTTTTTCACATTTAGCCCTCCGCTATTAGTCGAAATATTTCTCCTACTTCGTCTGTCTGTCACGCAACGTCGAAAAGCGCGAAAAATCGCTACGACAAAGCGACGTGACGCATTAAAGATGGATTATTTTGACCGACAAAAACAGATATTCTTTTTCGCAGTAGCCGTAGGTCTGCCCCGTTCCTAAAGGACATGACGATAGCTGACAGCCGATCACTCTGGCACTGGCTACTCGAAGCTGCTGCTGAGAATTGACGTCTTTACGTATAATAAAAAAAAAATGCATGGCTGGATAACGTTGTAGCGCTCTTTCTGCACGTATTCGGCATCGCTCTGCCAATTCTTGGCTGAGGACCCGTTTTAGTGGCATTCTTGGCCTTCCGTTGCACGTCGGTGCGATTTGCCACCGCAACCTATACGCAAAGCGAAACGGAGCGATCCCAGACGCTCGCATCACTACTTTCACCCGGTTGTGTATTTTCGTTGCGCTAACCCGACTATATTTATACTCGCTCCATTTCTTCGCGCTTCTCGCTTCTTGTCAGTCAATTCGATAAGGAAAACCTGTAAAGGTAGGCAATACTATTCGCTTCGAAATCAAATAAAAATGACCTCCTGTAAACGAGGAGATCGTTTGATCGGCCTGTGCTGCACTGGGATCAACGCGGCTTTTCACTGCCCGATGCTTGCGTCGGCGGTTGCGGAAATCTGATGTCAGGAGCTAAGAATAAAATAAAAATGGAATACTTTTAGGTTATGTGGCCTTTAGCGCCTTTAGTTCATGAAACTTGCCTGCATATCACAACATGACTCGGTAGCTGTGCCACGACACGGCTTAACCCACTTCTGTTCACCATGCAGGTCAGTAACCAGTGTCGCCTTTTCGCTAAAAAATCTAGCAATAGATGCCTTATTCTGCTACCGAGCCCTCAGTGCTGTGTTTGTATTATGTCTGATTGTATTAACAGCGTTTGTTCTTTGCTACTTATGTTATCCGGAGATATTGAAACTAACCCAGGACCCCCCACCCTAAATGAAATACTAAATGAACTAAAAGGCTTGTCTTCTGGTCAATCCCAGCTCATTGGAGACGTGCAGAGCCTAAAGAGCCAGCTCTCAAGCACCGATAAAACCATTTGCGAACTAGGCAAAAGAATCGACAGTTTAGAATCTCACTACCACCAGCTTCAAACGCTCCGAACGGAATTAGACACCGTTGCAACCACCACCTCTCAGACTACTCGACAGGTCTCGATATTGGAGACTCGGCTTGACGACATGGAAAACCGCTCCCGACGAAACAACTTGTTGTTTTACGGCATAGCGGACGAAACGCCATCCGAGACCAACGCTCAGTCTGAGGAGCTAATCACGGCGTTTTGCAGGGACCATTTCAACGTAGCCATCGAATCTAAGGAAATCGAGCGTGCCCACCGTCTTGGTCGCCACTTGCAAGACCGGTGCCGCCCCATAATAGTAAAATTTACCTCATTTAAAACCAAGGAAACTGTTCTCGCTAATGGCTCTAAACTCAAAAATACACATTTTAGCATTGGGGAAGATTTCTCGCCTCTCGTTCGGAACGCACGGAAGCACCTTCTCGCTTTTGCTAAAGAAAAATCTGGTCCTTTTCTTTTACGATATAAAACATTATTTATGGGCTCCAAACGCTACGTATTCGACAATGCAACCGAAACTATCGAAGAAAAATCATAGCAACCCCCTCCCCGCCCCAAATCATTAAATGGTTCCGTTTCTGGTCACAAAGCTAATCTCTCTATTTCGATTATTTTCACAAACATTCGCAGCTTTCTTTCTAAACGCCACCACGTGTCAAGCCTTGTATCTTCATCCAGTAGCAACTTACTTATTCTAACTGAAACGTGGTTGACCTCTGACGTCACCGATGGCGAAGTTTTATCCGACTTGCCCAACTTTAATCTTTTTAGAAAGGATCGTCTCGGCACACGTGGCGGTGGCGTCCTCATTGCTGCAAACAAACAGCTTTCGTGTTCTGTTATCAAAATATCCTCCGACCTTGAAATATTATGGTTAATCTGTCGTTCCGCACCACAGTCTGTGCTCTTGGGAGTTTGCTACAGGCCTCCTAGACACACTCCAGATTTTTCACGCGAACTTAATAATATTTTAACCAAACTTTCGACTAAATACCCTAATGCTCGCGTCGTTCTCTTTGGAGACTTTAACTTTCCGAATATCGACTGGATGACCCTAACCTCGTCAGCACCCAATGCGAAAGAAGCTAACGAATTTCTTGACGTTTGCCTAAACTTTAATCTTACTCAGCTAGTATCACAACCTACACGAGTCACTTCCGATACCGCCAATATTCTTGACATAATCTTAACAACAGATCCAGGGAGCCTATCTTCTATAACATTTCTAAAAGAAATAAGTGACCACAAAGTAATTCATGCTAATTTTGCCTTTGTCCCCGAAATACGCCACGCTTGCAGGAAAACAATTCGACTATATGACAAGGGGAACTATGGGGCCATCATTAGTGAACTTAATGCCTTTTTTCCCTCGTTTCAAGATGGTTTTTGGGAACGACCTATTAACGAAAACTGGTCACTCTTCAAGAACAAAATGAACCGATTAGCTGATGACTTCATCCCTAAGGTAACTTTCCGTCCTACCCGCCAAAAACCTTGGTTTACTAAATCATTAAAATCGCTTGAAAACAAGAAGAAACGTCTTTTTCGTATCGCCAAGACTAGAAACAGTGTTTGCGCATGGGACAAATACAACATTGCAGAAAAAGCATACTTAACAGAAGTGCGCAACGCTAAATACTCATTCTTTCACACTGAGCTATCAAAAATCCTTGCTGATTCACCCAAACGTTTCTGGCAAATTCTAAACCCACATGACACCCCTCCCGTTATCCTTACTAATCAATCTGGTCAAGAAGCAAGTTGTTCAGAAAGTGCCAATATATTTAATACAGCCTTTTCGTCTGTCTTTACAAATGAACCTAACCCTACTGAAACAGAACCGTTTTCCGCTAGTTTACCAGAAATGCCACCCATAAGCATTAGTTTCGCTGGTATCCTGTCCTTAATTGAAAAAATGAAATTGTCATCTTCTACTGGTACGGACGAAATAAATTCCAAGCTCTTGAAAAACACTAAACACATATCTGCCGAATTTTTACTGTTACTGTTTTCCCAGTCACTTTCCTCAGGAATTCTCCCTTACGACTGGAAGTGTGGGAAGGTCATTCCAGTTCACAAAGCAGGCAACAGAGACTGTCCGTTAAATTACCGCCCCATATCTCTAACCAGTGTGTGCTGCAAACTCATGGAACATATCATATACTCTCAGGTCATGCATTTCCTTGATTCTAACAGCTTTTTTAATCCCTCTCAACACGGATTTCGAAAAGGCCTCTCATGCGAATCCCAACTAGCCCTTTTTCTTCACGACCTGAATGCTAACCTCGACACTAACCTACAAACAGATGCCATTTTTCTTGACTTCACCAAGGCTTTTGATAAAGTACCACACAAGCGTCTGCTAATGAAGCTCTCTCAACTAAATCTGCCACACGACGTTCTAAACTGGATCGCCCAATTTCTGACTAACCGCTCTCAGTTTGTTTCCCTTAACAATGTCAAGTCTGACTCGCTCCCTGTAACGTCCGGCGTGCCGCAGGGATCTGTCCTCGGCCCACTTTTATTTCTAATATATATCAACGACTTGCCTAATAATTTATCATGTAACATCCGCATGTTCGCTGACGACTGTGTTATCTACCGCAAAATAACTAACATATCTGACCAAACAGCCCTACAAAATGATCTTAATAAAGTGTTAGACTGGTGTAACCGCTGGCTAATGACCCTTAATCCTAACAAATGTAAATTAGTTTCCTTCCACCGCCGCAAAAACCCACTCCAATTTCCTTATAAAATCGCTAACATACCAGTTGGAACAAGTGAATCCTATAAATACCTTGGTGTAACATTAACCCCTGATCTTTCCTGGCGCACCCATGTCACGAATATCATTTCATCGGCTAACCGATCATTAGGATTTCTAAAACGTCATCTGCGTCACTCACCCTACCACGTAAGACTTTTGGCTTACCAATCGTTAATTCGACCCAAACTTGAATACGCATCACCAATCTGGAGCCCTCACCAAGTTTATTTGATTAACGCTATCGAAGCAGTGCAAAATCGTGCTGCTCGCTTCATTCATTCTTCTTATTCATATGATATCAGTGTGTCATCCCTTAAGAATGACTCTGGTCTGCCCACTCTTTCGTCTCGCCGCAGGATCGCCACACTATCACTTTACCACAAGTTTTATCATAGTTCTTTCAGCCATCCACCTTACATCGCTCCCGCCGCTCGCACATCCCCCCGCACGGGCCATCCACTTCAAGTCACCCGACCCCGTTCTGGCACCACTACTTTTTCTGCATCATTTTTTTGCCGCGCAGCTTCAGAATGGAATGGCCTTCCCCACGACATTGTTTCAATCACCTGTCCATCACGTTTTATTCAAAGTGTATCCATATACCTGTCTTGTTAAATACCTGTGGCATTTGTCACATCTCTGTACAACCCACCCCTTATGTAACACCCCCTTGTGGGGTCTTTAAGGAAATAAAGTGAAGTGAAGTGAAGTGAAGGCGAAAGCCCGTGCTTTTTTTTTCGTTGCAATAATTCTGCCAAAAACGAAAATACGTTGGCGATAGAAATAATAGAAAAAGAAATCAGTTGTTTCTAGACTGTGATCGGCTAATATGCTAATAAAAATAAAGCTAATAACTACCCATGACATTAGCAAATCATTAAGAGATTGTGCTGGTCCTCGCTTCATTTAGATCCGCATTTGTTGCTCTTAAATTTTGATCCAGTACCGTCAGAAATAACATAATTGGTGTCTTATCGGTTGCGCCTTCTTTCGTTTTCTGATCGTGTGCTTTAACGACACAGATCTCTAAAACTTTGCCGCCCTTAACGCAGACGTCCAACCTGACCAGTAAACGACACTGCATGTCTCCGCACCTCCGGTAATCGTGAAACAGACTGCCAGAAATGCTCACTCGCGCCCCTAATCCACCGAGACCGACGGCCGTCTCAGGTCTTAGCTGCGTCAGTAGTGTTGAGCTGTCCTCGAGAGTACGAGTACAAGACAGCCGGCTGGAAACACGATAGCCGCCGACGCGCAGCGTGTCCCTCGCTCGCTCGTCTTGCCCACCCACGCGAACGCGCCCTTCCTAACTCGCCTTTCTGTTAGTCACGTACGCGAATTGGGAGAACGGGGCGTGGGAGAGAAGGGAACGACTCGGGCATCTGGTTGGCAGTCGGCGCTGGCGAAACGTAATGGCTGAATGCTACGTGCAGGCGCGACCCGGAGTTAGCTGCCCGCAGTCGAGCTCACTCTTCCGTGCCCGCAGCTCTTGGGAGCCGACGAGAAAAGCGGCTTATCGCCGTGCTTCCTTCTTTCTCTCGCGCACCTCCTCTGCGACCTGTTTTCTGCGTCGTGTACGCGACTCGCCACCCTGATCATCGGTGACGCGAGCCAAATTAGGTTTCGTCCGCCATTTTGTTTTTCCCTTTCTGTTCTCTGGCCGACCCATTGCCACCAGATGCGCCTGTCCTATTCATCCCTCAGCGAAGTGACGTCATTCCTGGCGACTCCCTGTCTCAGCAGTGCGTGTGGCCCAGCGGTTCCATTTTCACCTGTTTGTGGCTCCTTCGGGGGCTTGCATAGGGTCATTTCAATCCCCTTTATGAGCTCCGCTCTAAGTAGGACAGCCGAATTGCCCTTCTTCTCTTCCTTTTCATTTTTTTTTAGACGTGCAAGTCGAATTCTGCGCGCTGCTTTCTGTCTGCTTGTTCTTACTAGCCACACAAAGAACTGTCCTGATTAACTGGATGGGGTGTTCGGAAATCCCCAAGGCGCAGGCACATTCGTAAATATAGCTGCTGTTGCCATCGCGATGGCGACAAGCATAATGACACAAAGACGAGCCGCTCGGATTACCCGGAAGGAAGCTACGAAGCGGGAGAAAACAATCCCGCCGGTCCAGGAAATTGGCGGAAGGCTTATATTTCATTTCTCGTTGCGGTCGACGTGGTCTTTGCTTACCTGCACAACAGCAAGCGTAAATTAGAAATCTTGATTACCTCCTGTACAAAGCTACGTGTCGTTGTGCGACTGTCTAGCGGAGCACGAGCATATGTGGCGCTCTGAATGCTGTTCTCTCGCGCCGGTACACAGCAAGGCCATAAAAGCGTGATCGGTTGGCTAGTTGTGCCTTATTTGGGCAGCGTCAGCATCTTCGTTTGCCGTTTGCCTCTTGTGTCCTCCTTTGCAACTAGATTGTTCATACAGACCATTCTCCCCCAACGTACGCGCTTCTCGATCGCGGAGCTCTAAACCTACGCAGCCAGCCAGTGGTTAGGAACGAACATACTGCGGATTGTCCCTGCGCTGTACACATATAAAGGCTATATTTCTGCATATTTGAGCTTGGATTCTACAGCGAAGCTCCTGTTAATTACTTTTATAAGGAAAGAAGAACATAAGTGATAGCAGTCAATTGACTATGTACGTGTACATCAGCCGCGATCCGCAGAAAAATTCCACAAATCGTAGGAATTAGGTCAAGAAGGCCACCATTTCGTCAAGAAAGCATTGTCGTCATTGGAAGACTCACGCTGAAAGACGAATCAAATTGATTATTTTTAAGCATTACGGCAAAACCATCATTTTTCGTAAATCTTTGCAATGCTCCTTGTGACTTAGCTATGATCCTCGAGCTCTCTGACTTCTTCGACCACGGCCACTCCTTTAAGATGAACAACAGTTTGATACCTACGTCTGCATTGTCGAGTTAGCAAGCAAACCAGAACTAAGCAAACATAAGCGCATTTTAGAATCATGGTGAGTTTGGCTCACTTAAATCATCCTAAGCATTCTCGAAATTCAGAAGCCGCTTATAGTCGTTGACGTGCAATCACAGCCTCATGCGTTTGAGAATCAACTGCTCGCTGTGGCACATGACATTTACAAAGATGCTAAAGACGATGCACGCAAAGTATTCAAGTAGAAGCAATTTTATGTATCTGAAAACATATCTGAAGAACACAAGCAAATTGTTGAGGTCCGGACGCAGATGCTTCTCCAACGTTTCCTTCCAGATTTCCATAGTGGGGCTTTGGCGGCTCTTCTGATTGCAGCGCGTGTTTGGGGAAAAGGAGTGGCAGATGTTGCTCGGCCACTCACTAACGCTGCTTTGGTCCCGGCGTCAAAGATTCCTGAAGAAGCCGCGAAATCTTCCAGGCGCGTCTATCCTGTTTCCGTATCTCGGGTTTCTGTGTTGTGTTTTTCGAGGCAACTCAAGCGTATACAAGACGCTATAGTATATATTGACAGTTGCTCGTAGAAACATTGAAAATCATCGTATATTTGAAGAACTTTCATACTTTGTTTTTCGATTACGTTTTTTTTTATTTCTCTCCTGAAATACACTTCTTTACTGTCCTGAATTCGCACGATCGCACTTTTTTTTGGTGTCCCCGTTTTCCAACTCATACGCAAGGTAGCTAACTAGCCACTTTTCTGGTTAATATGTCCGCCTTCTTTCTTTCTTGCTCGCTGCGTTCCACTGCAAATGAACACTACGTGAAACAAGGACATCTATAATTGCCACAGGGCATGTGTAATCTTATCCTCGTTTATGTCCTTATTATATATGTCCTGGGTCACTGAGAACGCGGTATAGAGAAGAGAGAAAGAGGGAGAGGAATAAAACAGAAAAGGCAAAGAGTTGAAGTATGGTCACTCCCGGTTGTCAGCAATGCACGTGAGTAGTATGTCTAAGGCATCTAAAGCGCTAATGCGCTTCTTGAAGGCACCATGACCATAGTGAATGTCGCTATACGTGAGTGAACATTCACCGGCCAGTGTGCGCACGCAGACTGTCCTTCTTCCTTCTTGTCTTAGTTTCCTCCCCTTTTTATCGTTCCCCTCTAGCGAGAAGAAAATATGACCTATGTATTATCTACGCACTTGGCAAGCAGTCTCCCTATGATACTCTTATCATACCAACGTAGAAGCAGACGAATCAGCATATTTTTAAACAGAGAAAGTGTGAAAATAAGAAAAGCGTAGAAAAGTGACGAGGTGAATGAAGAGGAAAAATTCATCAAGGCTGCTAGATTTTAGGTAAATGCTCCTAAAAGAAGAAAACACAAAGGATGTGCAGAAACGTTTTTATGCAATAATTTAACGCGTGACGAATAGCTGCCGCTCATTTTTTTTATACACAGCACAGATTTGGCAACAGTTGTTGTGCTACGTGACTCTCCGGGATTGTAATGATTCTATTATATTGTATTTTTAATGAATGGCTTGCAATTAGCCTTTTATCTGGTTCATTATTCTCACGAACATGAAACTTAAAGGGACACTAAAGAGAAAAATAATGTCGTTTGTATCAGTAAATTACGCATCTACTGTATCGAAAACACCACTCTTGTCACGATAAGACGATTGGTAAGCCATAAAAAGCGCCATAACAAAAGACGGGAGCCTTCCCGCACAAGATCGCTAGCTGTGACGTCAGGGATTTTGACAGCGTCTTCTAGGCCTAGTTAATTCTTTAGCGGTAGAGATAGACTGCATTATGTTCTAAAGGGCGCCAAAGATTGAACATGGCGAGTATCGGGAACTTTCGCTGGTACCCCCCCCCCCAACGTGGCCTTAAAAATTAAAAAAAAAAATGCTTTGAAATTCGTGTCATCACAATGACGTACTGGCATTTGGGATTCAGCGGGAAATACAAAAAACTGAAACTCACCTCCATTTCCTCTTTAATAATGAATCTATTATTTCGTAATTAACGACAGCAGAGTTCTGAAAGAAAGATTTACGCCTCTAAACTGATTTAGTCTTTTTGCTTTTGTGTCTCTTAAAACAAAACAGGGGCACGACGGGGCATCGTCGTTCGGGGGGCGCGTTTGGTTGCTCCTCGCGCGACTGACCCAGGCTGTGTCGACTTCGTTAGCCGCGCGAAGTCTGGCCTAGGTGGATCGCGCACGGCGCAACCGAACACGCCCTCCGAACGACGAGTCCCGATCGCGTCCCCGATCAGCGGCATTTTTATGTCGATAACAAGGTTTGCTACTTTGGGGCATCACACGCATAACAAGAACTATAGCGCGCCAAAACAACACGTTTCTAAAAACAAGCAAACAAAATAAAACGCAACAGAAGGCAGCCACTATGTAGTTGAGGCTTCACCTTCTAAAAATTGATGCAACCACTATGCAAAAAGAAAAAATGGCACAGAGAATGCAAAAATTTTGAAGACAGATCAGTATGAATCCAAGAGACATACGGAACGCAGCAGATACTGTCAGACATATAAAAAAAGAAAGAAGAACAGTAAGAGAAAGTAGCAGTTTCTTTAAAGGCGGCCTGTAGGTGGAAATTCCGCTCACGATAGCTTCTCAAAGGCGGGAACAGTGATCAACAAAGGAACACCGACGAGCTGCTTGCCAGCTTGTAAACAGGCAAAGCCTGTGCAGCGACAGTGGCCGAATTCGGACGAAACACCAAATCCGCACGCTCCCATCCGCAAGCGCATAAGCGCGTTTTGTTCTCGTCTTCGTCCGCGAGCACTGCGCTTCACCGCGTCTTTGCGTGTTTTGTCCCAGCTCCGAGCGAGGACAAAGCAGCCGAGAGAAACCCGACGCTCGCACTGCTCCATCGCCCGAAGGAACGCCGCGCAAAGCGAACGCACAGGAACGGGACGCGGCGACGTGCAACTGTCTGCCTCACCAATACCGTGCACTGTTCCGAAATTTGTAGCCCACGTCGGCTAATCAGGGAATGCAGCGACAGCGCTCATCGCATATGGGCAAGGTTTTGGGACGGGTAGTCGCTGTGCTTGTTCACTGGTTTGCCGTCGCAATTGACCAAGCGGTTCTTTTGTTCGCAGAGGTTTACAAGCTAATTAGGATGGTAACTTGCGCGCTAGCTTCGTAACTGGGCTCTAAGGGAGCGCGTTTGGTTGCGCTTCCAGAGAAGAGTTAGCAGAGTTGACTCCTCAGCATCCCACATCATCTCACGCATTAAACCCTTCCTCAGACGTTCCTCAGTTAGTCTCATACGCATATGTAGTACCTTGCGTGTATGTTACACGTCCTTTCTTTGTTATCATTATTTGTTGTCTAATCGTACAGGCTTTCGTGCCAAGACTGCCGCATCCTCATGTAAGCGGGAACGCGTAAGGAATCGCAGGATACGCAGCACTCACTCCAACACTCTTCAGAATTGGCCACACTGAATGTTACTGCGTTGGTCATCGCGTCTGGTTTGTGAAACGCGTCGCTTGGCCATTGACCGCATGGCGCGAATTTGACGCCAACCGGAACGACTCGGCATTCGAGCGCTACAAGGTGTGCAGTGTTTGACCGGCTGGCAGCATCGCGTAGCCTCCTCAGTGCTGCACAGTTATAGCAGGACGAAGTTCAGTGCCGCGCATCTCGTGTTGCAGGGCAAACTGCTGGCCCTGAGGCTGCGCAGAAAAACAACAAACAACAGCGAAGAAAAAACGCGTGGTGGCGGCCCTTGCTCATTCGCGCAAGTGCACGAGGAGGGGCCAAGATGCACGCGCGCCGGGTTTCTTTGATATGGAATGCGTCCCGAACGAAAATTGGAAATGAAAGACTGGGAGAGAGGGTAAGTTTAATAGGATGACGGTGGGGCGGACGCGCGCGGAACGAAGAAGAAAAAGCAAGGACAACAACGGTATACAAGGACGGGCGAAAGAATGCCGTCGAAAGGCGGCATTGGGACTCGGCGCTGAGCCGAAGTCGACGGAGCAGACCGTCGGCGTGTGAGTCGGAGGAAAGAGGCGGCGGTGAAAGAGGAATTCTAATTCATTTATGATTACTGAAAGAACATTAAACAAAGCGAATCAGTGCGCGCTCGATAGCGCGATATGCTTCCGCGTTCTTTCCCGCCGTGATGGCTGCAGAGTCTCTTCTGCGGAGCGTGAGAAAACACACAAAAGAGCTTGGATGACAAAGCAGAGGCTGAGAGGGTGAAAAGGGGGCCACGGGACGGCCGTATAAGACGGGTGCTGCGTTGGCGTTTGGCGTAAGAGATAAGGGAGAGTTCAGAGCAGGCGCGACTGATATATCGATCCAAAGTTGTGATGATTCTTTGTGCGTTAGGATGTGTAACCTTTTCTGATATACCGACGCCCCGAAGGCGAGGCCGTAAGAAAAATACATTGCCGGTTTTCTTTTTCTCTTTATGCGGAAGCAGACTAAGCGTAATGTCAACATGCAGCGTTAGGCGTAGATTTTCCCGCCCATGAACAGCCGCGCTCACCCGTTTGGCGCTGCACTCGTCAGTGTCATCGCTCCCGAAAGTTTTTTTGTTCTCACCCTGCGGAGTATGTGAAAAGATTATTTCGAGCGAGGACGACCGAAACTAACTCTAATGAGATTTTCGTGAAAACTGCTTTGTTTACTTGATGGCAGCGATGACAATGCATGCATGCCACTAGATCAAGCGTTAAGCCAAGCACTCCCGAAGAAGGACGTCATCTACTGAAATGGGCAATGGCGGGCGTTAGAGTCTTTCCACTTACAGTTTAGGAGTTTATTTCGGTTTTTGTAGAAGGTACAAGTTCAGTAAACACAAGCGCGAACCTTTAGACAGATTTCTTGTATGTATGTAGATTTCTTGTATAGACCGTTTATAGTCTCCCTGCGCATAGTGTCCCGCCCACACGCACTCAGTGCTCACTTTCTACCCTTTTCCTCTTTCTATTCCCCTTTCCCCCACCCCCAGTGTAGGGTAGCAAACCGGATGCACTTCCGGTTGACCTCCCTGCCTTTCCTATCCTTGTTTTTTGCTCTCTCTCTCTTGTATGTCTAGTTTTGAAGGGTTCTCGGCTTTCGTCTTGTGCCCACGTTTATGATCTATCATTTTGCTATAGGGCACAGAATGAAGAAAGAAACAAACAGGAAACACAAGGAGCAATAAATGCTGCTATTATTTCTGAAGAATTATTAAGCTAGCAAAATGACCGTTTCGTATACAGGGGCGCGGTTTCGCATTGTAGAAGTGCTGAAGCATTCAAATCCTTGTGAATGTGACATATCTTCGTCGCTTTTGCGTATTTGTTCCGTTAAGTTATAGCGGAAACCGACGCTAACACTATGCATAGCATACAAAATAACGCCTGGCAGAAGCAGCTAATCATTTATGCGAAACTAGCTTTTACGTTTGTAAAAGAGCACCCTGGTATGCTGGATTTCAGAAATCGGTGTTGCTGAATTTCGTACCGTAAGTATCCGATGACCTGCTCTGCACCAGGGCCCCGGGTGCAGTGTAACTCGATTTTACCGTAAGGCAATGGTGAAAGAGAGAATGACAAATAAAAAGAAAAGTTATATATATATATATAAATATATATATATATATATATATATATATATATATATATATATATATATATATATATATATATATATATATATCACCCACGTACAATTCCAGCTCGATCCAGATACGCATATTGTACTGCACCACAGGAAAAACAGTACAGATACCTAAACCTAATGCGGTTATTTGTGGATAACCAAACATGGAACAGTTAAAAATTACGTAAATTAAACAAACATTGAAAGTTTGGATTTGTCAAGAACATATTTATATGGATATTTATATGGTTGGTTAATGCAAATAAGGATATGGGTTCTTTAAAAGCTTTACGTCTACAATGGCACATAAATAAGGCCAACTACGTCTAATGTGTGGCCGTGCTTTTTTATACCCCATCACTCTAGATACATTACTATTAGTAAGATTATTGCATGAAAACATGAAAAAAAGCATGGCACGGGAAAGAAGCAAAAGCAGATTACCAAATGATTCCTGATATTTACACCAGGCCTACTTCCTTGAGGAGGAGAGAAAAAAACGAAAGCAAGGAGAAGGGAGGAATGCACAACACGACCCAGAGTACCCCATATGGGCCGATGAAGAGCGTTATACAGATGTATATCACGGCTGTAAGGAATTCCCCACCAGTGTTGTGAAACTCGCATTAACTTGATGCTCGAGTATTTGGAAATTAGCGAGCTAACAGCTTGAAAGACTATAGTTGCCGAAGCTTGCTTAGCAGTCTTCCGCGACGAGTCCATCACGCAGGGCATTGTCAAAGCAGTTCTCAAGTGTTGCCATGCTGTTTCCAAAAAGCCGTACAAGACGGGTTATGTGCGCGCCCACTTGCCCGAACAATCTGCCGCATAATGTGCCGGATGTGTAACTTCAGCAGAAGGTCAGCTTCCCGGTGGGCGCAACAACACTCATACTCATGATACTCATAACACTCATAACACTCACTCAGACAATCTCGGTTGGAGGCAAATGCATTGCAAGTGGACGCTACAGTAATACTTGACAGACCCGCAGATGTGAAAGACGCCGTGCACCACACCCTAGGCACTCGCGACTCTCCGGAAGATCGACTGCTTTTCGTGGCATCGAGCTAGCGCTCATGCAACTGTGCGAAGAAAACGCCGTGACGTCATTCTTTCAGGAAAATATTGTCTTTGTTCTGTTCAATACCTATAAAACCTCTTTGAAATAGGAGTTTGAGTCATTTGGAAGGGACTCTTGGCTCTGCCATGTTACGGAGCGATAGCGCCATGCTCCTGTTATATTACTAACCACTGCAATCTCTAATGAGCTAGCCGTCCGTAATGGTTGTTCGCTCACCATTTCCAGGAACGCAGACGCCGGTTCACTCATGCGCGACCCGGGTATGTAGAGTAGCCGCTGAGAGAGCTTCCTGCCATTGTGGGGCAGACGAAGTGAGAGAGGGAGGGTAAGAATAAATAAAGAAAACATTTATTGAAGTGAGGTCGCGCACAAGTCGACAAAACAGATGTATATGTCATAGTTACACGGGAAGCATATCGCGCGAAAGGAGATCGACAAAGACTAGACAGCACATCAATCGTCCTTCCCGCGCTATCCTTCCCGTCTAACTATGTATTACCAAACAGCCGAAGCCTATAGTGTTTTGTATATGTCATGCAATGTCCTCCAATTGGCTTGCAGCTTAAGCGGTAGCTGTGTAGTTGTCCCAATTAGAGAATTTAAGTGTGCGGCACATTAAAAGCCTAGTGCCGCTTGAATATCTGCTCAATATTCTTTAATCAACTGAGCCATTAGTAAATTAGTAATGTAAATTTACTCCAGCTACGTCGGGTCCTTAATTATAATGTTTCTAGCTCAACGGATTCTCGTAGAGACCACTATTCCTTCGCGCTGCAGTATTTTCGGCTTTTCCCCGTGTTTTACTGGGAGACGCCGCTCCCATTGCCACGGCAATGGAAGTGGAGTCGGCAGAATGCCGACGCGACGTGACTGCTTCGGCAGCTACCGGCCCAAGGAAGAGAAATTGCCCAACGAGTCAAGCTAACAGCGAGGACACTGTGTTGTACTCTTGCTCAAGCGATGACGCCTCAGATGACGAAGGCTTCGAAAGAGTGGTACACCGGAAGGCCAAGAGAAGAAACATCAGCGGACGGTCTTCGTCAAGTAAGTCTACCGTCGTTCTACAGCGAAGGCCATCGGCGGACACAATTCTTTTTGTGCCGGACACACCTGCCGACAACCTCAACCGCCTTAATCGACAAGCGATTTCCGTTTCTCTGGAGGCTCTTGTCCCAGGAGAAATAAAAAATATCAGAATTAATACTCGAAAGAACGTCCTGGCTATTGACGTCCACAACCGAAGCGCAATCAATGCTTTGGTGGCAGTAAAGCTACTGGGCAACATCACTGTCCGCTACCTCATTCCGCAAGACAACGAAACCACGGCTGGTGTTGTTTATGACTTTGACACATCCATTAACGACAGCGACCGGCCAATTTTAATCAAACCTGCGACAGATGGTGTTGCCTTACTACAAGCTCGGCGCCTTGGCAAGTCGACCTGTGTAAGGCTCGTGTTTAAAGGTGACTGCCTACCATCACATGTAAAGGTCGGCCACTTTCGGCATGTGGTACGACCTTTCGCACCCAAACCACTTCAGTGCAGAAGGTGTCAAAGAATCGGACATGTGAGTGCTGTCTGCCGAAATACGATTTCCCATCCTCGTAATTTGCGAACCGAACGTGCAGAATGTTATACGCATTTCTGGCTATGAGGTATTCACGTTCTCTACCTGTGGTGATGTGAGCAAGGTAATTGTATATATTAGATGTGATCTGACTTACGTGTCGCACCCAGTCCCGTCTCACGACGACAACCAGTACGCTTGTTTAATCGTGAAAACGAATAAGCTTACGTTCACACTCGTCGCTGTGTACATTGCTCCTTCAAGTGGCTTCGACTATAAACGACTGCACGACGTGCTATGAGCGACACCCGGCCCTACGATTCTCACAGGAGATTTTAATGTTCACCATCCGCTTTGGGGGAGCTTGAAGATGGACTACAGGGGAAGGCGACTAGCATCCTTTGCCACACAGCACGACCTTTACTGCCTCAACGATGGTAGTCCGACTATGGCAAAGAAGTCCGACACGGCTGTGGACGACACGAAGGACGCGGACAAGAAGACGCAACAGCGTAGGCTTAGCCAGTACAAAACCAGGAACAGCGTCTAGACCGAGCCCCACTTCAGTAGCGCTTGCGATCCGGCTGTGGAGCTCGGCACGGCGCACTTCTTCTTCCTTACAACTTCCCCCCTCGCTGAAGACGGAGCCGCACAGGAGGCCTAAGGCGTGGTGAGGACGAAGGGCTCGTGATACGGCTTGAGCCGATTTACGTGCACAATTTCGCGGCCTCGGCGGCGCAGGTCCGTAGGGGTCGTCAGAGGTTCGATAGCGTAGTTCACAGGAGAAGTTTGGCGTAGAACCCGGTAAGGTCCATGGTATCGGGATAAAAACTTGGAGGAGACACCTTGTGTCGAAGTAGGAGGCACCCACAACCAAACAAGAGCGTCAGGCGAAAACTGGTGGTGGGGGCGCCCGCCGTCATGACGAACTTTCTGTAGCGCTTGTTCTTGCGTTGTAAGGGAGCGAGCGAGTTGCCGACATTCTTCTGCATACCGGGCGGCTTCGGAAGCCGGTGTACCCTCTGAGAAGTCGGGACGGTAAGGGAGAATAGTGTCGATGGGAAATGATGGTTCGCGGCCATATAGAAGAAAGAAGGGAGAAAAGCCCGTCGTTGACTGGGGTGTCGTGTTGTAGGCGTACGTGACATAGGGAAGGATGAGGTCCCAGTTGGTGTGGTTGGAGGCGACATACATTGAAAGCATGTCGCCAAGAGTTCGGTTAAAGCGCTCTGTCAATCCGTTTGTTTGCGGGTGATATGCAGTGGTACAGCGACAAAGTGACATTTCTTTAGATTTAGTTGGAGGCCAGCGTCACTGAGACAGCGTAAAACCTGCTCCAAGCGATGAAGGTGAGTAGGAAAATCTGGTGCGAACACTACTACATCATCCAAATAACACAAGCACGTGTTCCACTTGAGACCTCGAAGAATAGTGTCCATCATCCGCTCAAAAGTCGCGGGCGCGTTGCAAAGTCCGAAAGGCATCACACGAAATTCGTATAAGCCATCTGGTGTGATGAAAGCAGTTTTAGGCTTATCTTCTGCAGCCATAGGCACCTGCCAATAACCAGAGCGTAGATCGAGGGAGGAAAAGAACTCTGCACCTTGTAAGCTGTCGAGGGCGTCGTCGATCCGCGGCAATGGATAAACATCCTTTCGGGTTATTTTGTTTAGGCGACGGTAATCCACGCAAAAGCGGATCGAGCCATCCTTCTTTTTAACTAAAACAACTGGCGATGCCCATGGGCTGTCGGACGGTTCAATGACACCACACTTTAGCATGTCACCTACTTGCTCATCAATGACGCGTCGTTCTGTCGATGAGACGCGGTAGGGTCGCTGCCGTAGCGGTGAGTGAGAACCGGTGTCAATACGGTGACATACAGTTGTCGTTCGGCCCAGAGAAGTGCTATGGCTGTCAAAAGCAGGGCGAAATTTCTCGAGGAGACGGAGAAGGTCATGGCGTTGCGTGGGGCTTAAAGCGTTGTCGATGACGTGGCTGAAAACGTCTTCAGGCGATGTGGCAGGTACGGGACTACAGGAGAGGGTGTTGACCCCTGACGATCTAACAGGAAGTTCCGTCGTGGTAATGGTGTCGTAAGGCTGCACGGAGCCGAGAGAGAGAAGGAGATTCTTGAATATGGGAAGGAAAGGTTGGGGTAAAGTGCAGCGCAGTAACTGTCTCTCAGCAGAGGACACCTCAACCGCGCTGCATTCACCGCGAAGCAACGCAATCGGGAATGGGAAGTGGTTGTGTATAGGAAGGTGAGTAGCACCAGCTTGAAGGCTAAGTAACGCAGTTGGGAGTGGTGAGAGGTGGCGGTGAACGAAAGCAGTGGAAGGCGTGAAGAGTACGGTAGAGTCGGAGGCAACGGAACAGGATACAGGTGCCAGAACGGATGCGTGCGGAGGTATATAGATGTCGTCAGTGAGGGACAACTTGGTGCAGGAAAGCGAAACGTCATCAGATACGGCATTGCCAAGCGAATAGAAGGCGACTTCTGCACGGGAGCAATCAATAACAGCTTGGTGACGGGAGAGAAAGTCCCAACCTAAAATAATATCGTGGGAACAGTGGGGAAGAACGACGAACTCGACTGTGTAGAGCACTCCTTGAATTTCAAGTCTGGCGGTGCACGCAGCCACCGGCTGGACGTGCTGTGCTGTGGCCGTGCGGAGTAAAGGACCGAAGAAAGGCGTCGTGACTTTTCGTATTGAGCGGCATAGGTTTTCGGCAATGACAGATATGGCGGCACCTGTGTCAATGAGGGCAAGCGCAGAGACTCCGTCAACAGCGACATCAATAACGTTGGGCGGCGAAAGAAGAGGGCTTGAGCGTTTGGACGATGACGCAGTTCTTGCCTCGGGAACTGCGCCACTTAGTTTTCCGTGTCAGCGGTAGAGGGACGTCGACGCATCGGGGAGAGCGAGCGACGACGAGGTGAAGGAGAACGGCGGTCAGAAACCGGGCGAAGGCTTGGGCGGGGAAGGGGTAAATCGCGGTCTGGAGCGCAAGACGACGGATGGGCGTACGCGGCGGTGCGTGGGTCGTCACGGGGATGAAGTGGACGGCGGCGGCACAGGCGTGCGACGTGTCCGGGAATACCGCACGAATAGCAGATGGGCCGATTGTCCGGTGTGCGCCAGGGATTAATCACTCGATGGGCTGGAGGTCGTGGCGGCGTGGGGGTAAAAACAGGGCTAGGCATCGGAGGCGAAGCCCGGAAGGTTGGTGGTCGTGGTCGTGCGACGGCGTCGGCGTAAGTCAATGGGGCGGTGAGTTGAGGCGCCCGTTCCAGAGGAAGGACCTCGGACACTTGTTCTTCTATAACGTGTCGTAGGGTTGGGCTAAGGGACGAACTTGACTCCGGTGGGTTGGAGATCAGGGAGAGCTGGCGAGCAACTTCTTCTCGGACGAAAGCCTTGATTTGCGAGAGGAGGGTGACATCTGGAAAAGGAGAGGTCAAGCCGGACAATGAGTCCTGATGGGGAACAGGACGGCGGGTGAGGAGGCGTTGACGGCGGAGCTCGTCATAGCTTTGGCACAGTTCAATAACTTGTGCAACAGTAGAGGGGCTCTTGGAAATGAGCATCTGAAACGCGTCCTCGTCGATACCCTTCATGATATTCTTGATTTTATTGCCCTCAGTCATGGATGCATCGACGCGTTTACAGAGATCGATGACATCTTCGATGTAGCTCGTAAAGTTCTCACCAGGCTGCTGAGAGCGCGACTGCAGACGCTGTTCGGCACGAAGCTTTTGCACAGCAGGGCGGCCGAAGACCTCGCTGAACTTTGTCTTGAACACCGTCCAGCTTGGAACTGTTACGTTTCGCCTACGACGCGCGGTATAGCCGGCGCGGATGCAACGGACGCTGGGGCTTCGTTCAAAGCGGCAGACATTTTGGCCCGTTCGGCGCCGCCGCTACGCCTCCCCGCCAAGCGCGTCCAGGCATGTTCCAATGCCACGTGTCTTCGGGTGCGTGTGTGTGTGTATGTGCATGTTGGTGCCCACGCTTGTCGAAGCGCGGCAGCCGGGGAGAGGAGCTCCCCCAACTGTGAAGCGAGGAGGTCTGACCGGCGCCGGCCCGGCGGATGCGTCACCTACTCATCCCAACGTGCCCGAGCGGCGCCGGCCCGGCGGCTGCGCCACCTTCTCATCCCAACGTACCCGAGCGGCGCCGGCCCGACGGCTGCGCCACCTTCTCATCCCAACGTGTCCGAGCGGCGCCGGCCCGGCGGCTGCGCCACCTTCTCATCCCAACGTGCCCGAGCGGCACAGTCACGTGCGTGTCTTTAGGGGCGTTCCTTCTTGCCCTCAACTGCGAGAGTATAAAAGCAGCTGCCCCCGGACGCCAAGAGAGGCTCCGATTTCTTCTGTTGAGTAACGTGCACTCCCGTCTCTCTACTTCGTTCGACCTGACGGCCCGCTATTATGCTATGCTTGAATAAACAAGTTGTTCTGTTACCAGTCGACTCATGCTTTGCCGGGACCTTCGGATGCTTCCAGTTGTGCCCCAGGCCGCCAGGCCAACGCTACCCTTGGGGCTTGCGACCCAGGTGCAACAACGGGCGTCAGCGCTGAGTTCCCAACAGAACTTCGCTTTCGTGGTTCCGAAACCACAAGTGGGCAATTCCGGTGAGGTAGAAAGGGACGGTGGTCAATTTTGTGATGTCATCCCAGTTGTTGTTCCGACTGACGCGTTCGTATGATGAGAGCCAGTCATCAACGTCGTGGTCGTCAGAGCCGCTAAAGATAGGAGGGTCCCGCTGGCGGAACGTGCCGGGGCATACGGTAGACTGGGGAGCAGGTGGTGGTAAGCTCGTGGCGCTTTCGGTTGTCATGATGGCAGGGAGAGTCCGGCTGCGCAATTCCAGGATTGCAGGAGACCCAGCAAACCTCCACCAATTATGGCAAACAAGTCCGACACGGCTGTGGACGACACGAAGGACGCGGACAAGAAGACGCAACAGCGTAGGCTTAGCCAGTACAAAACCAGGAACAGCGTCTAGACCGAGCCCCACTTCAGTAGCGCTTGCGATCCGGCTGCGGAGCTCGGCACGGCGCACTTCTTCTTCCTTACACAACATATTTACGCGGGCCTACGTACAGCAGCTGCCTAGACTTGACCCTGGTTTCTCGGCGTCTTGAAAAAAACGTGCAATGGTTTACAGACATCGAATCACATGGAAGCGACCATATTCCGACGTACCTGAAGATCAAGGGACTATCGAAATGCTCCTCCATGACCCTCCGGCGAATTGACTGGTCGACGTTTCGGTCGCACGTGGAGGGAGTATGTCAGCAAGGGAACCATTCAAGTCTGGAACACGAGATTCAAAAAGCAATGCAAGAGGTTACGCGTAGTTTCCAGCCTTTCCCGCAATATGAAGAATTTGAAGCAGAACTGCAGCGACTACGAGCAATTCGCCGGCGGGCTCAAAGAAGATACAGAACTAAATCTATTGATGATCTCCGAGAGGCAAGGCGGATGCAAAAGAAGATTCAACGTCGCATCGATGCACTACAATCTCAAAGATGGAAACGTTTCTGGGAGTCGTTGGATCCACGTCAGCGATTATCTCAGATATGGACAACCGTGCGTGCGCTTCGCGTATCACCACAACAGCGTGTTCCTTTCAAATCCCTCGCTTTGCACCAAGGTCGCAGCGAAATTGACATTGCTGAAGAATTTTGCTCAAGACTTTCCAGCTTGCAGTTCCAACGCGCAATTACACCATGTGCCACCCCTGTGCCACGGTATTGCCGCATGGATGTAATTTTTTCGCTGGAGGAGCTTGAAGCAGCACTGGTGACTTGCAGGCGCTCTTCGTCACCTGGCCCGGACGGGGTTACCTATGCAGCGCTCGCCAATCTTGGGCAGAAAGCACGAATCATGCTGCTAAACCATTAAAACGAGTCTTGGCGCAACGGTTTGGTTCCACGTGAATGGAAATGCAGCCGCTTGGTTCCACTTCTCAAACCTGGTAAATCACAGTTAAACTTGTCATCGTACCGCCCCATTGCTCTGGCCAGCTGCATAGGGAAAATAATAGAAAGAATGATTTTGACGCGCCTGGAATGGTACCTGGAAAATTACAACGTGTACCCAGATGCTATGTCTGACTTCCGGCGTGGGCGCTCATCCATCAATAATGTCATCGATTTGGTTACGTTTGTTCAGCACCAAAAGCGTCAGAAACGACTCACTGCTGCATTATTCCTAGACATAAAAGGCGCCTATGATAATATAACACATTATGCCATTATAGATGCTCTGATTGAAGCCGGAATCGGTGGCCGCACTTTTCAGTGGCTGTACAGTTATTTGGCCGACAGGCATTTCTTCGTGATGACCGAGGATGGCGCCACGACTCAACAACAAACGCGCTGTGGAGTAGCGCGAGGCTGAGTGTTGAGCCCGACGCTATTCAACCTAGTGCTCATTGGCCTAGTCCGATGCTTGCCCAACACAGTTCAGGTATCAATATATGCCGACGATATCTGCATTTGGGCGTCTGCTGTAACACGACTGCAGGTACGAGCACGGCTACAAAAGGCAGCTACGCTAACATCACTGTACTTGCGAAAACAAAACTTAGAGCTGTCTTCAGAGATATGCTGCCTTGTTACATTCACTCGGAAGGAAATGGAGCGTTACACTGTAAAGATCAATGGGCAAGCAGTAGCAAATGCACGGAAACACCGCTTTTCAGGGGTAATTATTGACCGCGACCTATCATGGAGCCCGCATGTTTCATACCGGAAGAAGAGATTAATGACAATAATACATCTCCTCAAATTTCTCGGCGGAAAGTCATGGGGCACTTCGGTGCGGTCAATGCTGCAGCTTTATAACGCCCTAATTGTTCCTCGGTTTCGCAAGATACAGCTTCCCTGTGCTTGGGTTGGGAGCACTTGCAAAACAAGCCTGCGTGTACTCCAGGGACTACAAGCTCAAGCCCTAAGGACGTGTCTCGGTCTTCCGAGGTGTGCGTCTACAGCGGAAACAATTGTCATAGCTCGAGATCACCCAGTATCAACGTACTTGGCAACCGACGCTCTCAGGGCGTATATTCGGCACGTTGCCCGATTACCTTCTCACCATCTAGCCGCTCTACCCGTAGAAAGGCCACACACAACTTTCAGTCGTATAATTGATGCCAATCGTTCCTCATTGCCATCGAACTACATGCCTGCAGCAAGACCATCCTCACCTTTATGGTGCCTGCACAGACCTGACATACGCCTCACCATCCCAGCAATCATGAAGAAAGC
Organism: Dermacentor variabilis; assembly: GCF_050947875.1. Lineage (NCBI taxonomy): Eukaryota > Metazoa > Arthropoda > Arachnida > Ixodida > Ixodidae > Dermacentor > Dermacentor variabilis. Next base: position 78,635,049 of record NC_134571.1, on the reverse strand, counting down.
CAACATGCCGTCGTTTGCCCTTAAGCAGGCCACATTAGAACTTTTACATGAGGTGCACAGTGGCCGCGTACACGTTTACATCGATGGTTCAGTCACATCTGCAAGCGCAGCTGCCGCTGTGGTGATACCAAGAAGGTCCGTCAAAATACAGCTAAAGACATCACATGTATCAACGACAGCTGCTGAACTGGTAGCCCTGCGTGCGGCTCTTCATTTAATTAAGGAGGAACCATCCCACGCAAGGTCAGTCTTCTGTGATTCCAAGGCAGCCCTACAGAGTGTACTCTCAGCTGTGCGCCATGGATCACATGAGCAGCTCGTCGCAGAGATTAGATAAGTCCACCATCGACTAGTTGACGAAGGACACGATATAATATTTCAGTGGTTGCCTAGTCACTGTGGCATATATGGCAATGATCTAGCAGACACGGCTGCCCGATCTGCCCATGATGGCGTCAACTGCGTTGCCATTCCTCTTTCGAGAGCCGACGCAGCGAAAAAACTTTCTGCACTTGCGCGTGACCTGACATTAGCCCAATGGAATTCATCCGATTTCACAAGTGCACGCCTCCATACCCTGGACCCTAATTTACAGCTCCATATTCCGCCCGAGCTTCCACGATGTGACTGCACCTTTCTTTTCCGTCTATGGCTTGGAGTAGCATTTTCAAATGCCTACTCTTTCCTTATCGGAATAGCCAACCGCCCACTGTGTTACTTCTGCGGGTGCAACAAAACGATCGAGCATCTTCTTTGTCAGTGCTCTCGTTTTAACCCACAAAGAGCAGTCCTCTCAGCCACCTTAGACAAACTGGACAAGCGCCCAATGACAGAAAAGATCCTTGGAACCTGGCCTACGCGAACATCAGCGCGATCCATTATGAAGGCGCTGCTGCAATACTTGAAAGACACGGGACTTTCTGACAAATTGTGACTGTACACTGTGTGACGTAGGACTGTACGGTGACACTGCGTAAGACTAGGAACGCCTTTGCGGGCTGCGTGACAGTGCCCACAGAAATAGTTCGTGTGTACGTGCGTGTGTGAGCTTAGGTTTTCTTTTCCTTTTTATCCTTCTTTCTTTCTCACCTATTGCATCCACTTGCCCCTCCCCCAGTACAGGGTAGCCAACCGGAGATAATCTCTGGTTAACCTGCCTGTCTTTCCTTTGCCTTTCTCTCTCTCTTCTAGCTCAACTACTTTCGCCTCATTTCTGTGTATATCACAGGGGAGCCGCCATGGGTTGTGGCACGGGTGCAACTTGACGTCCCCACGCATCTGGTGAGGATTGCGACTTCAGTGGTGACTGCGTCTAGGAAGCGCACTGGCCTCCAGAGCGACACCGAGCGGTGGACTGTACACCAGTGTCTACTCGCTCAGCAGTGAGAACTTCTCCGATGACGACTTTCAGCTTGTGAGGAGCCGCAAAGCGAAACGAACAAACACCAGGGCTTACCTGTCTTCAAGCACGTCGACTGTAGGACCAACTCGAAATACTCCAGTCAGTACGATTCTATTTGTACCGGAACTCGCTACCGGCAACCTGAGGGGACTCAACAGACTCTGTCTCGGTGCTCCCTGAATTAGTGGGGCCAAATCAAATCAAAGACGTCAGAGTCAACACACGAAAAAGTGTCTTGGCTATTTACGTTGTACATGAGACTGCGCTGCCAACTTTGAGCAAACCTACGGAACTTGGCGGCATGAAGGTCCGCTCGTATATTCCTCACGACAGTGACACCACTACTGGTGTCATCTACGACGTGGATGTCTTCATTCAGCGTTGACTTGCCTTTACTAGTGAAGCCAGCCGTTGATGGGTTTGCCATAACTCAAGTGTCTCGACTCGAAGCATTCCGCTGTGTGAAGGTAATTTTGAAGGGCAAATCTCTTCCCTCACACGTCAAGGTGGTCCTGTTTAGATACCTCGTACAGCCATTTATCCAAACGCCACTGCAATGCCGCAAATGCATGAGACAGGTAAGCGAGAGCACGACAGTATGCTCCTGCTGCGCAGAGCCCCACGCTGCAGATTCCTGTGTAGCCCCGGTTCTCAAATGCTCCAGTTGCATTGCGTCCCATAATGTTACCTCAAATGACTGTCCCACAATGAAGAAGGAAAGGGAGGTCTTGAAGCAGATGGCGAGAGACCGTTCCTCTTGTCGGGAAGCTGTTGCGGCGCTAAGAAAGCGACGCTCCCGACGCCATCGGACTTCAAAGAGTTCAGATGCCTCCATGAAGAGCGCGCCGCATCCGACAATTTTCCTCCTCCTCTGCCTCCTAGGCCTGGCGGAGTCGAGTCTAGGGTAGTGCTGCACAACAACAATATTGAAGCTTGGCCCGCGCTACCAAAGCGATAGCCCCCACCATAGCTGAAGCCACAGCCGAAGCCACAGGCAGACCCACGGTCACATCAAAGGATACAGCGCCCCACGGTAGAGTCCACAGCGCCGACTCCCGATCAGTTGACCGAAGACCGAAGACCGAAGACCAGCCTCCTATTCGCGCAGCGACCACTGGCTCTTTGGTCGTCCCAGATGTCATCAACGCAGATCACCAGCTATGGAACTCCACTTTGGTGTCACGGTGCTTTACTGCACACACAGTCATCACTTCCGTCTTCTTTTCTTTTTTTTGTATTCTCCCTTTACCTCACCCCCAGTGTAGGGTAGCAAACCGGACGCTCGTCTGGTTGACCTTCCTGCCTTTCCTCTCTTCACTATCTCTCTCTCTCTCTCTCTCTCTCTCTCTCTCTCTCTCTCTCTCTCTCTCTCTCACACACCATTCGAATAGTTGCGGATGAAGATATGGTGCTGTAACCCTTATGGCTGAGACACTCGGCGACAAAATAACGTGCGGCCCATTGAAAAAAAAACAATAGGTTGACAAATAAGGTGTAAGGGTAGTTGTTTCACGAAGTGTTACCTGGTATAAGTTTGGTTGAACACGTACGCCTCGCGAACGATCGTTCGTTCGGCTCATGTATGATAACCAAGTATTCTTGACGTCGAATGCTTTCGACTTGGTTTTGAACCCGCCGTGGTGGTGTAGTGGTTCTGGCGTTGCGCTTCAAAGCCCGAGGGTGCCAGATCAAATCCCGGCCTTGGCGGCCGCATTCCAATGGTGGCACAGTGCAAAAGAAAGCCTGTTTGCCACGCATTGGGTAAGTGTTAAAGAACCTCGGGTGGTCTAAATTAAGCCGCAGTACGGCGAGCCTTATAATCACATCGTTGTTATGTGCCTCATGAAATGACATTCTGAAGTATAACGCGTCTAGTCAACACTTATACAATAAAGGTTATAGAAAACAGCAATTGGTGGCTTTCAAATATGTTTTTTTTTTGGAAAATATAAATACTTTAGGCTCGCACCAAATATTTATATCTGAACCCGCTGTTACCATTCCTTAGATATCACAGGTCGTAAATGTGTAGCGCAGGTTTGAGGTTGTTATATAAAAACATGTACTCTGTGCTTTACAGCGAAGCTGTTAGTCTCTCGGTGGTGGGCATTTTTCGCGCCCACGTCGGTTAGCAAAACTGTGGGCCGATCCTGGCGGCGCGAGCAGTGACTCGTACACGCGTATAAGGCATATACACTTCAAGCACTCCGCGAAATTAGGGGAAAATGCATACATCAATTAGAATCACACACACATAATGCAGAACAGCATTCGTTTCAATAATGAACAAGCACAAAACAATCATCCGAACCATATAATTGATGATAAGGCACTCCTGAAAACAATGCGAAGCCCGTAGCGCTCTCCGCATACGTTTTCCGATAAAGATTAGTCTTGCGCAAGCTGCCGCGGCGACGGCAGCTTGCGACCTGTGAAGTGACGTCCCTAGCCTTTCGTGTATAAAAGAACCAGCCTAGCAACTAATTTTATTGTTGTTGTAGTACCGCTATGGGAGCGCAAACCACAGTTATAGGAGTCCGAAGGAGCAGCGGGAATACGAGGAGCGGCAAAGGGAAACCGAAACGGCAATATGACCAGTGGCAGCGTGCTGCCAAAATTACTATTACTCCCATTACTCTAAGTTACCATTAGTACCATTACTGTAAAGCATTCAATGGGGGCGAAGTGCAAAAGCGCCCGTGTCTTGTACGGGTTACCTGGGATAAGAATCAAACAAACGAGAAAGTATATAGGCGCGCTAGAAAAAAAAAAGAACTGCTGGTTTCGCCACGCTAATTCCTGCAGCAAATGAGCATTCATATTATTTGCAGTTTCCTCTCGCGAGATTATACATATACGTATAGTTCGTAACGCAGGCGTCGGACATTGTGTACCCTGCCCAATGAATGCGCGCTCGAACTGGTGCTACGAACGTGTTTTTTTTTTTCATTGCTGGAACTTGCTCGCGTGCTTAGAGCATCTGAACATGTAACTCGCGCGGAACACACATTCAAGCATTACGGACAAGAAAAGCGAATCGAAGCTTGCACAAAGGTATTGTATGGCCACGCTATAGCATCGAGCCGGGAGAGCGCACATAAGGCAAGCGTGCGATGCCGTAAATGTACTCTATTATCGCACACAACTAAAGGGGGGAACACTAACGCATCGATGCCCGATTAGTCATTCCCCCATGTGCGCGTTTCCGAGTAAGGTCGATGCGATATTTGCCTTGTCTTTTGTGTGCACCGTGCCGAACGTTTACAACTCCCGCACTTTTCTTGTGGAATAAAAAACCGGACGCTTGCTAACGTAGTTAAGCGAGCGGAAGATAATCTCAAGACTGTGCAGCAATTTTTAGGGAGCAATTAATCCTGGGTGCGCGTTCGTTTTAATTTGAGCTGCCGCATAAACAACTCGCTGGAACCGGAAGATGGCGTTCTCTTGCCTGGTCTCTTACGCGTCGCACTGTTGTGACTCGTTAACGAAGTGGTTTCTTGCATTAATCGGCGAGGGAAGTGATTAAATATTTAAAATTGCCAAGCACATCCTGCTGTAACGGCGCACTCAAACGCTTCTGCGTGAGAATTTGGTATGACATATGTTTAAAAAAAATGAGGAAAACGAAATAGAGAAAGAAAAAAAAGGAAAGAAATAAAGGAAGAAAGAAAGAAAGGTAATAGGCACGTTTAAGCGCATATAGCATTGTGAAATGAATGCCAGCGTCAGCAATCCGCGAGCGCACCAGCTTCGTTAACAAACGTGGACTTTTGTGGCACGAATGTTCCTGGACGCGGCGTGAGGGCCTCCAATGAATCGTAAAATGTGACAGGGTAACGCGGAACGCGTAACTCAGAGCAAACAGCATCTGCAGACATTCGCATGCCTCGATAATTGCAGTATAGCAAAAACTCGAAGCCCGCTTCGCTCAATGGTCACGCATTATTGAGTTTGGGCTCCTCATTAAGTGCGCGCCTGGAGATATATATAAAAAGTATGAATGATAATTACTAGCTCGGAGCACGTCTGCTGAAACAAGAACGGAAATACTTGAGACAATCGAACAAAGGAGTCCCACTTAAGGTGAATCGGTTGGGCCTCGCTAAGGGTCGAATTCTATATATATATATATATATATATATATATATATATATATATATATATATATATATATATATATATATATATATATATATATTGGCTTCATTGCGCGACAAAGGAGTCCCACTTAAGGTGAATCGGTTGGGCCTCGCTAAGGGTCGAATTCTATATATATATATATATATATATATATATATATATATATATATATATATATATATATATATATATATATATATATATATATATATATATTGGCTTCATTGCGCGTAGTACGAACATATATGGCAAGTGCTTTCCCTAATGTTGTATATGCGTTGATGCTCCTGTATATGGCATCAGCCTAACTCAGGTTTACAACCGGGAAAGGGGAAATGAACTCTATTGTTCTATTTGCAACTGTATTTTATCCGATGATGCCGAACACTGTAAACATAGTGAGTGGAGCGCTATAATAAGGAAAAACGCCACTTTGAAGCCTCTTAGCAGCGCTACGCGGCAGAGTTCGCGTGTGCTGCAAAGCACCGAGTTTGCACACAAGTCAACAACTTCAGTTGCACAATCCGAAGATGGCATGGTATACGCAGAAGCTTATTCAGGTTTTACTCATTTAGGCATTCTACTGCAGTGTCCTTTTATAGTTCTTGTTACTGAATACATCTTTGAAATGTTGAAGAACCTCTTATATTTGTTACACGCTTTTGATATTTCCTTTCCATTCCAATTTTATACCGCTATGTTAACTAGAAACGGTGACACGCACATGCAGGCCACCCACAACATCGAGCTACGCTTACAAATGAACAGCAAACGGGTTGTGTGCATCGCACCGATGAAAAATGGAACGGTCGGATTAAAAGTGGAAGACTTATGGTTCCTGCAAAATGCGCTGCCGAATCTCTGTGTGACCGACTTCAATGCGTTCCTGGAGCCCAAAGATTAGAGCTCGTAAACAAACCCGCGCGAATGTAAGGCACCGACTGCGGCTTGCATAAACGCGAACGCGCATTCCTGCTTGTCTTAACTGGTTGACGCATTAGTCTGGCTCTGTAGTATACACATATGGCAAATCTGTCTCCTGCGGGATCCCGCAAGGTGGAGGAAGGGTCATGAAACTAAAAATTGGCATCCACCTGAAAAGCTACAAAGGAAACTCATACGGGTTTCGCAGAAAGAAAGCGTCGCAATTGAGGAAAATTTCGGTCCTGGTCCGGGATTTGACCTCGGGGCCGACGTCTTTCCAGGGTAGTCAATTTAACATGTGAGCTAACCAGGAGGCTAGTAGCTCGCAGCATGAGGGCGAATTAATCCACAACTCTAAACACAGGGAACACAATTTTTTTGTTTTTGTTTCGTAGTATGCATACTGCCGCTATACTTGAATATCCTGCTGGCGCAAAGTAATATGACGCGTAGGGTGGCTGTTAACGCAGAACTAGGCAGGACATACAACCGAGGGACGGTTAGCAGCGGAAAGCATTTATTATCGCAAGCATTCCTCGTGGGTGTAATTACAACGGCACCGCTATAAAGTGTACAATTGGGGAGAAGTGTGCGCAACAAATTTATTTGCACAAGGCACTCAGGCAGTGCTGAGGACCGTCCCACTTGACTAACACCGAATAAAGCACGAAAAGCCAGCCAACATGCAACAAGGCTTGGGCAACTCCATTCAACAGAGACGTGCGATAAATAGATGGTTTACTGTCCCGTCTGTATTCGTTCGCCGTTTCACGCAAGACGAGCACGCAGGAGCTGCCGTATCCATACCTTTCTGATCACCTGCCCGGCACGGCTATTTTGCAACTTACGTGTTGTTGACACAAAAAAGCATGCAGTCAGGCGCATCCGCGATATAAAAATCAGCTATTTAATTTTTTTTTGTCGTTACGTCCATGCCAAAACCACGATCTATTATAGGAGACACGCCGTAGTGGGATCCAGCGCATAAATTTTGACCACACGGGTTTTTTTAATGGGCCAGGACGTCGCAATTCTTTGCACTTTTTTTTTCTTTGAAGTGTGGCCACCACGGCCGGGACCGAACCCACGACCTCGAATTCCATGACCACTCAGCTACCATGACGGGCGGGAGATGCCAGAGCAACCTCCGAGGTTGGCGCCCCGGCACAAACAAAGGAGAGATTCAGCGTGGCTCTGAACGAAAGCACAGGATACCTCCGGAGCTAAATTGCGCCCCTGTCGGCTGGGCAAATCGGATTCACGGGAGACACCCGAGGATTTAATTTCCTCTCGGCGCGCGCTGTCAAGGCGTTGTATGCACAGGTTTCACGCATACGCAGTAATTTCCACTTTCGTTCCTTTCCTTTCGTTTCTGTCATTTATGTGTTTTATTTGATTTTGACACTCTGTAAGTGCTCTTGTTGCTAATATTTAGTGTTCTAGAAGAAGCAGTTTGTCTTTGTATACACAGTGCGACCACACCTTGCAATTGTGCACTCGAAGGAATTCCTAAGTTTCGTTTTGCGAGGCACGGTGTGGGCTCGCGCAAACAAGCTACGTTTACATGAATCCAATGAAATCGCATATTGAGACGGAATGTCACGACAAAGATCAGTCGTCAGGCTTTTCTGCAAGCTAGAAGATAGGGGAGCGACCTCCGAAACGAATTGGTCGGATCGGCACGTTTAAGGTTAGCTGGCTCGCCCAACCCGATTGGCAAGATTCGTTAAGCACAGTCCCGTCGGGCTGGGTCAGCTGGACCAGTTCTCATCAAGCACATTTAAACGCAGCGACAGTAAGGCCTCGGTTGCCTTTCTTTAATTTATTGATATTTAAGAAAAATTCACCGACGATTACGATACTGCATAATGCGAAATTTTAGCGCAGCTCTATAGTGTTTTCATTTCGCGTTCTATTGGCTGGCGCGTGGGTGACACGTGGACGCTATTCACAGAAGCCGCCGCCAACAGACCGAGACGACGCGCGTTACTCTGGCGCCATCTCGTAGCCATCGCCGCAAAGCCCCTTGTGCGCGGCAGCACGCTTTTATTCTCACGCTTTCCCAATACCCTCCTCCGCTCTCCGCCTCATGGTTCCACTGCACCCTCTTCTCCGCTTTTTTCTCGCGCCCCCCATTCTCTCTCGCCGCTTTTTTCAACCGACCGCTGCGTGGCCCGTTCGCTCTCATCTTTCGCTGTGCTCGTTAACTCGGCTACACCGGGAACGCCGACGCTCGCCTTAGGAACGGGCGCATAGGTGCTGCGCTCTAAAATGTCCCTTGTGGTATAGCAACCAGGTCTTATGTTGACTTATCTTTTTGCACGGAGTAGTCTTGTTGTTGGTAGGAAACCCTGTCGTTGTGAAAGAACGTTGGCTCATTTGTTATGATTCGGGCGGAGTGTATGATTAAGTTACTGACACTATGTCAATCGTAAGTTTTTTTTATCCACCTGACAAGATCAGTTGCTCTTTTGATGGAGCTGATCTTGAGGTGATACATTTGTTGACTTTGGTATAGACATGTAATTTTTAGATGCGAAGTCCGTTTTAACCACACGTAAAAGGCAAAGTTCTTGGGGTAAAATTGGGGGCCTGGCTGAAAATTTTGAAAAGGTACCTCTATTTCACACGCGCCGCATGCTTGAACATGATCACGACAAAAGTCTTACACTGACAAACTAGGCTCATCAACCTACGCATCAAAAAACTGCGATGTGTTCAGCCATAATATGTCAGCCTGGTTCCGAAAGAAAGAAAGAAAGAAAGAAAGAAAGAAAGAAAGAAAGAAAGAAAGAAAGAAAGAAAGAAAGAAAGAAAGTAAACGCCCTCAGGCCGGGGGTGTATTGAAATACATAAAACAAATAATAAAAGATGTGCAGCACAGTGCTTTCAGAGCTCTAGTTCCAACATCGCTATAATCCAGGCTTCCAGGGCCTATTATTACTACAATAACAACAATATTATTACCTCCCCATTTTATGTTCTTGACCGATAACCCACCATGATAGCTAAATGAGCTTTGGTGCTCTGCTTCCGAACACGAAGTTGAAGGTTCAATGTGTAGCCAATGGTGACCGTTTTCATGACTTCTTTTATACATCAAAATGGCCGTGCAGAATACCGCGGAGTATCACAAGGGCGACAACATTAAACTAGGATCAAGAAATGCCAGGAAATGTTCGCACTACAGCGCAAGATGGCGGTGTCCGTGTTAGTAAACAGGTATTGCTCATAAGAAAACGTTACAGAAAGCGAATAGCCTTTAAATAGCTTTCAGTAATTCTTGAGGGTCGAAAATAAACGGGCCAAAACTCGGCATGCTCGCCATCTCCTGAGCAGTGTTCTACACAAACTTCTACCTGAAACAAGAAAAAAAAAAGATGAAGGAGATGTTGTCGACTACGCTGCCTTTTAAGAGAGACGTTGCCAAAAGGGCCCATAATTTTTTTTTGAGCCACTCTTTAAATTGTGGGCAAGGTTCTGAACTCCGCAAGAGGCAAACCTCATGGTTACCAGTAAAGGTTCATGGCTGTGGGAGCAGACAGCTCAGGCGATAGACCTGCGGCTGCGCGTTCTCCACCCAGGAGAAGACGCTGAAAAAAAAAAAAACAAGAATTTAGAACCACGACGACAACAGCGGAGTAAAACGTCGACACCACTGTAGCAACTTATTTCTTCAGAGCAGAATGATTGATGGAACTAACCGCAGCGTCTGGGAAAGGCAGAAAGAAAGTATACTATAGGAACGCTACAAATGACGACAATAAAAAAAAAAAGAAAGGCGAGGATGTTCAATGGAAGGGTCGCGTGGAAACTAGGGGCACGAACAAATAGCCCATAAAGAGCCCGGCGCAGTAAAAACGGGCAGATAATGGAATGCGCACAAACATAGAACTCAAAAGATTGACTGCGCGAGGATGTTTTTAGGGTTTCTCGTTTTGCTTCCTGCCTATTTGTGAGGGAAAATGAACGACGTGCGAGTAGTTCCGCGGCGCACTGCGGGTGTACGCTTCTACGACCCGAAAAAAAAAAAGCCGCGAATCATCTCCGCGAGAAAATGTTGCCCACTTCTTTCTTTTTTTCACCGCTATCTTTTTCCTTCTTTCGTTCGCGTGATACGGTTCTATTTAGAAAGCTTGAGGTTGACCGCGAGATTGCGGATAGAAAAGAAAAACGCAGAAAGGAAATCGTTTAGCAGTTGTTATTTTTTTTTAATGCAAGACGGGGGGCCCAGCTCACGATGCTACAAACTGGCTGTTGTCACGATGCGTAGTCGAACGCACTTTGTTATGATTGCAGACGCGCACGCGTTTGTCACCCTTTACTGCTCTCCAACGATGCAGTCTAATGGTTCTAGTGGCCTGACTCTATAAGTGCGTAGGAAAAAAAATGTAATCGCCGATTTCTACAGTGTCGAAGTTCGGGGTTATACGAGAGAGCACTAACCAGACGACGCGCCTTTGCTCAGTAGAAAACTGCGTGACCGTGAAGGGTGCTAGCGGATGCAAAAAAGGAATCGCAGCAGCGCGCTCTGCAGGTTCGGTGCCCCATTATAGATGGTTCTGATCATATGCTGTTATGCATGTGTTGCTGAATATACACTGTGCTTTCGGGGAACGCGTTTACCATTGCAGGTTGGGAGTATGCGGTGCCGTGCCACAAAGGAAAGTTGAACTGCAGTCTCCTATTTTCCTTTTCGTGTTTCTGGCGGCCACGACCTGCTAGCGGAAACACAGTTTACGCTAGGGCGGCTTGCACGGGCGTTTAATAGCAAAAATAATAACCAATTTAAGAGCGCGTTCTTAAATGTTCCCTATAGGCAACTTCCAGTCCGCACTAGAACGCGTTCTTAAATTCGTTATTATTTTCGTTAATAGATGTTCGTGCAAGCCGTCCCTGGTGTTACTGGCTGGTTGCGGTGGGCGAAACTAACAACCTGTTCTTAGGTTATATAGAAAGTTAAAAGTTTGTTTCCCACTCTAATACAGGGAAGAGGCGCTCAGAGCGAAATGTCGTTTCCGTGGGGGCTATACTTCTAAGATATTTGGTGCGATCCAATGTTCCACACACTGTAATGTGCCGGAAACATTACGACACAGGTGTACCAATGGTACGCTTCTTGTCAGTGAGGTAATAGAAGAAGGCCGGTGGCGGCAAGCGTCACCTACGACTATCACTCAAACGTGTGGGCTGTCAGACCTTGTGCGCGTGCGCAGATAGCTCCCCTTCAGTTCTCTTGCGCACGTTTAAGTCTCCACCATGCACGTTAGACGGCCGCCTTATCCGTGGGTCGGTCCTTTTTTCTTCTCTTTTGACTTATAACCACCACCACTACGAACTTCTTCATTGCCATTTAATAATAAAGTTCCACACGCAATTGTTTCAACATATCTTATTTCGCACACGGATTCTCGGTTGCAACAGGGTCCTTCTATACCTTTATTGCAACAAGCGTTACTGCTGAAGAAGCACTGCCACGAATTCTTTTACCTGACCCGTAAATGCTATAGTTGTTCGCCACGTTAAACTTGCGTAAATGAAGTGGTATATTTTTCGTTAGCAGCATCTGGCATATAAGAATGTACAGAAGAGCGCAAGAACAATCGCGCGCTGATAAAATGACGAACCAACCAGACAATGTTTAAGTTAATTAGTTTGGTCAAAATTGTGCCCCCGCAATAACATGTACACTATTAAGCCCTCTGCATTAAAAAAAAAAAACATCTGCACGCTCCATCGTCTCTCTAAATCATGGCTCAATCACATTTGGTGTGCAGGACGAGCTGTCAACATTGGCAGTAAGCATAAACTTTCGAGTTCTCCATATACATACATATAGAGAAATAAAAAACAGGAGCTTAATATAGGGATAAAACACGGCACCCTCGTCGATCACAAGATTATGGTTCGTACGGACACAACACAAAGTTCTCTTATTTCTTTCAGTTTCTCAGTATAGACTATCGCAAAAAAAAAAAAACCCATCGGAACAGCAATCTAAACAGTGAGCGGAACGATAGGGCGCCTTCAATTGCCCGAGATCTGCATAAGAACCGATCTGCACCCAGCACGATAAATAAGCCCTGTTGTATAAAAATGTATTTATTGGCGATGCGCACATGCAAAGCCTAAGCAGACATGTTTTTTGTTTTCTTTGCGTGAACCATTTTTAAGGCGTTTTATAGCATCTTCTCGTGTGCATACGCACAACAGCGCGCGGAACGTCGGCAACCGCAATAACAGATGAGCCGGTTTTCCAAAAGCTCTTTTTTTACGTAACGCTTTGTTCAATTGCTTTGAACAAAGTTCTTCAGACAGATAACTAAATGACGCGGTACAGAACGAAGCAAATGAAACAAAGAGATGGCGAAAACCAGTGAGTGTTCTCGTATGGAGAAACGTACATTGCTTCAACTGGACGTGTCCTTGCATCAACTAGACTTGCGTTGAGAGCGGATATGGTTTCTATAGTTTCAAAACTGTGATAGCTATAAAGCTTGAACTCCTTTTGCGTATATAAAGCGCTTTTTTTGTTGATGTCACATAATGTAATGATCTGCACGTCCGGATGACAAATATGGCGAGCATGGCAAATTCGTGAGTTGAGGCCTGCGCAGGCAAGCAGTAAAAGGATTATGGGATGAAAGAAAAGCGTTCAGAAGAAAGCAAGGCTTTGAGTTTGCGCAGAACTCAAGGCAAGACGATTGAACAGCAAGCGCACAATCAATCAATCAATCAATCAATCAATCAATCAATCAATCAATCAATCAATCAATCAATCAATCAATCAATCAATCAATCAATCAATCCCATCAATGAATCAAATCAATTTCATTTATCAATGAATAATGTCTATCAAGGAATAAAATCAATTCTATCCATCAATCTATCAAATCAATCACATCACATCACATCACATCCATCCGTCCATTCATTCATTCATTCATTCATTCATTCATTCATTCATTCATCCATACATACATACATACATACATACATACATACATACATACATACATACACACATACATACATACATACATACATACATACATACATACATACATACATACATACATACATACATACATACATACATACACCATGCGCACACACATACACACGCGCAGGGACAACCCATATCTGATGAAATCCACTTTGTTCAAAACAACAACTACTGAATGCATGAACAACTGCGGATAAATTAGCATAAAATTCAGCAGAACGTAAATCCTTTCAAACTCCTACATTCCCGCTTTGTATCTTTACGCTCTTATATGCGAGTGGAGTTTTTAATAAAGGCGTTCCACCATGCATCCTTGAAGATCATCAGGTATTGAAATATAAACTGGGTCAGTTCGATAACGAAGAAATGCTACCCTGGTGGAATCTCCAAGTCTATTTATTCTTGCTCTGCACTCAGCCAACCCAGCTTTTCGTATAACTTCCCTGAAGAACAGAGATTAGTGGCTTAAAATTTAGGACGCACTGATAAAGAGAAGAACACTGCCGATGTGTGAAATTGATCAAGCGCGCTTCTTCGGCTCTCAAGCTGTTCTGTCTGTCGTACATCTTCTCGATCAGCAAACTTATGGGTACAGATGCTGAGTTCTTGCGAAGCGAGGTGTTGACGCGCTGCGAATAACGACAAGAATTCGTTCCCCGGCGAGTTGGCACACGAAATGGTTTAATCAGACGGATGGTGTAATCGGCGAAATGATGTAATTGGAATTATGCAGGATTAGTTAATATTTTCTTCTACATTTTACTAAAGGCACGGAAGACGCAGAAGGAGACGTCATACACACGATACTCTGTGACATCTTACGAATTTTTCTGTAAGTCTTGAGGCAAGTTAACACTGGCGCAACGACATGCTCTCGAATTTACCATCTAGGCGGTCAAATTAGCCTTGCGCATGCTGAAATTAAAGAGAAGCTTTCGTCAGGGCTACGAAAGCTGTTATCGTTGTTCTTGCTGTATTCTTGCGTTATAAAATGCCCTACATCGTATAAAATAAAGTAATAGGTTGCCCTTATGTTTACTAAATATAGAGAAACGCTGCGCAAAATGCACGCTATGACTTATATTGCAAATATTTATACATGGATAGATGGGCACGGTACCGAAAGTACAAACTGACGTCGCTAATGCCACAGTCACTGCATTCTTCAGCGCCGCTATTTTTAAACTATGAGACGAGATAATTATCCCGCAAGAGTGCGATGTCTTCTTCCACTGCACATGCTACCCGACTGCACTGTTTCTCTTTTCAAATTCGTAATTTCTGATTGTATTGCTGCCCAACCAATTTGACGCATGCGAACTCTGTGACAATTTGGTTAGCAATATGCATATAAGAATGTTGCGAAAGAAAGTGAAATAAATAATGAAGTTCGCTAGTATAAAGAAGTTCATCGGAATGTTGCATAAATCCAACAAGGTGCAGTAAAGGGTTAAGTTCGCACGGTCGTTGAAAGTCAGTGTTACCCCGTCAAGCAAAAATATTCAAGATTCCTCACAATATCAGACGCTACGTAAGAGAATAAAAAGTGCGACAAATTTTTGGAAGTCAGTTCGCCTTTGGGTATGCGTATACCATGCGTCTCAGTTAATGTTAGTCAAGCTTGCTAGCAAAAAAAAAATAATAAGAGATTAAAGAACCGCGGTGCAAGATACAATTATATATCCTAAGGTGTTCGGTCTTCAGATGCCAGACGACCGAACACCGTCGTATCTATAGTTGAGACAACCTATATGCGTGTAAGCATATGGATAAATAATTAACAATATCTGTGCGCACAGCTGTGCGTAGGTGGTAGGAATGTATGGATAAAATCTTCAATTACAGCAGCATGACTGACCTTACATCCCCGGATTTTATAATGACAGCTTAAGGGGGCCAGAAATTAGCGTACTTCGCAACATGTAAGTTAGACAAAACACCAGGATAGCATTTTTTACTAAGGAATATTAATAATGGATCAAGTAACAAAAGCCGCACGTTCAATAAAACATGTTCAACAGAGTTATAAGAAAATATGCGTAGTGCGGAACATATTGAGTGCTTTTGGCAAATAGGCTAAAATTTGAAATCCATAGTTTCTTCGCGGCTGCGGAATATACCAGTGTTACGAGTGTAGAGCAGACACAGAAGCAGAAATCTGTTTTACATTAGCTACACATACACATATAAGTGCCTTAGCGCAAGCTCTTGGGCCAGCTGGTGCATGATGAACTTGAAAAAGGAAGTGCCAGCGAAACACAAAGGACGCGCACACAAGGAAAAGGTGTTAGGCACGGACGGACGCTGGACTTTCAACTGTACTTGATTGAAATTTACATTGCCGCACATAACCTCCAATGCATGTGCATCTTCAACTCCTCCCAAGACGTGCACAGATAACACCTCGAAGATACATTACCATGTGAAAAACAGCCAACGCATGCGCAACTTCTACTCCTCCCAAGACCTGTGAATGAATGTCAGTTTTTTATTAATCACATTTTACCTATTCGATAGGTAAGCACGTTCCTTGTTTGTTAAACACAAAGGTGTATCTCTGACACAATTTTCTTTTTTATTTCCAAATGTGAAAGGCTTCTAAGATTTCGCGTTCGTATCTGGTCTTGCCCTTCCCTAAAATATTCACACAACCGAACAATGGCGCACTTTTTTTGCACTTATTGCAGCCGCGGTAATGAGAGAGAGAGAGAGAGAGAGAGAGAGAGAGAGAGAGAGAGAGAGAGAGAGAGAGAGAGAGAGAGAGAAAGGCAAAGGAAAGACAGGGAGGTTAACAAACCTACCTGTCTGACCTATGTAGACTTTACCGCAAGCCAACGGAATGCGGTGAACAACCCCAGTGTTGCACTTGATGAAGGGTGTCACATGTTTAACTCTACAGGCCCTTCTCTTGTTCCCCTCGTGTTTAATCCTCCCGCACAAGCTAGCCAATTTGCAAAGTGCAGAAAACACAACGCTTACACCTTGCCTTCCCGCCACCTTCTTAATGCTGTGGGAGATTTTATGAATGTATGGTATTACTTCGAGTCGCTTTTTTTCGCTCTGATGTCTTTTCCGATGTTTTTTCGCTCTGACACATATAAGTGTCGTTTTTCACAGTTTCAAAATTGAAAGGATAGCAACAGTTGGTCACATATATAGAAGGTTAAACTCTAATACTTTAACTTTTATGAACAATTGAGAGGTATGATATTTGTAGAGGCAACCTGCAATCTACCAACAGCTATTTTTTTGTTTTGTTTTGCAAAACGAGTAAATTACTTGTCGACTGCTTACCTTGATTACCCCAGATCAGGTAACGACAATGCAAATGTGAAGCAAAAAGAGTAAATTTGTATGCTTAGGCACATCTCTATAGCATCTACTTCAGTGTGTGAGAGAGAGATGCAAATGAGAGAAGGGCAGGGAAGTTAACCAGAGTTAAAGCCTCCGATTTGGTACCCTGCCTAGGGGAAACGAAAGAGGAATTAAAGACGGAAAGAAGGAAACGCCTTGTTACATGGCACTCCCTACGCCATAGCTCTTCGAGTTTCATCTTTCAATTTGCTGCGCGCTATTAAACCGCATAGTGTTAGAAAACATGGGTCAATTCTTGAGCCCATAGCTCCTTACGATGTATAGGTTTAATATACATCGTTGTGTACAAAACTATATGCATACTAACGTCTGCGCATGGGCTACTTTCTTATGGTCCACATGGTCCCAAGGACGTCAAACAGAACGCACAAGTGAACGAACAGCGACGTTGCTCGCAACTTAGTCTACGATCAAGCTGTAAGCAACTATCCCAACTTTCTGTTCTTTCTATTTAGGGTCCGCTCAATTCTTCGCGCGGTGTCCCCGCTGTGGTGACGTTCCGGCGCGTACGCTCGCTTGACTTCGTCGAAATCACTTCTCCTGGTAGCAACTCTTCGAGCATGGTGTGTGCTTTTTAGGGTGGTCAGTATATTTTATCGCCTGCGATGCCTCCTACATGAGTCACATCTTGTCGTGCTCCACTGCTTGGACCTTGATGTTGGGGGGGTGGGGGAGTGGCAGAGGCGTGTTTGTTGTGTGCTGTGAAAACGCCGGTAGACCTTGTTTTTTTTTAAGCTGTGAGCTAGACACCGCAGCGCTTCGGCCTTGCCTTTTAAATTATATTTTTGACGATGCTTCTATCCTAGGGGTTATGGACTACTTTGCATGAGATGCACAGATAGCTACGCATGCACGCGCACTTTAGCACTAGACGACGTTGTACTACCCTTTATTTAGGGTGATTCTTGATCGTAACACCCTTTTGGAATAATAAAAAAAAGAAAAACATTTGCGCATGCATGTAAAGTAATGTTGACAACAGTTGTCGAAGCGACTGAAAGTGTATGATTAGGTCTTTCTGTAAGGAGAGGCGAAACTAACACATAGACATTTGTTCGCTTGCGGGACTCGAATTGCGGCAATCTTACCGCTTTGCCCGAACAGAATGAAACAAGTTTAGAAGGTTTTGACTAAACTTTAGAGGTACATTAGTGTGTGTGCGTGTGTGTCAATGAGAGAGAGAGAGAGAGAGAGGGACAGAGAGAGTGAGAGAAATCATAAGGGAAAGGCAGGGAGGTTAACCAGGCTACCCTGCTCTAGGGAAGCGGAAAAGAGGATTGAAAGAGGAGAAGGAAGAAAGAAGCTCACAGCCTCCACTGTTACGCCCACAAAGCTTGAAATGAGAGCTGTGCGCAGGGATTACTGGACAGTCAACTTTTTTTTTTCAGAGGCTGTTTGGTGAATAATTTATATCTAGTGTAATACCACTGACTTAATAAGGATCTGTTATACTATATGACTTTGAAGAAAAAAAAGTTACATTCATGTCCCAGTATTTATGTAGTGGGGATACGTCGAAAATAGCGCACATTAATGCAACATCAGCACTGATACGAAGTCATTTGAGGCAAAGTCACGCATGGAGCGAGCCATTTCTACTCCCAAAAGCAACTCGCCAATGCTACAGATGTCTGGCCCATAAAACTTGCGCACGAGATTACTTTTCACTAAGATATGAATGTTAGTGAGAAAAACAAACGACCGTGGATGAAAAATGACTCGGGATAGGGAAGCCGCAAAACTTTACTTCCTCTTCCACGCCACACCCGCAAGCGTGGCCTACTGCAGTATACTTACGTTTCGTTTCCTAGCTCAAAGTTCTTACGAGAAGCGATACTGCAATCTATGCAGCACGCATAGAGCTCCCTGCCGACGGAGATGCTACGCGGATGAGTTATGGGGAGAACGCACATATATAGCCTTCGGTACTACTTCGTTGCCACCGTTCCAGCACAAATAGGACGCGGGTACAAGCTGTAAGCATGGTTCAAAGTCGGCCAAAAGGCCAGATTTTATTCTCTATAATTCACGCATACGTGTTATTCCTTTCGGTTTTCCAGCGTGTAATTTTGTTCGCTTGCGAAAGACGCGTGTATTTTACTTGTTTTTGAGCACAGTATCGCGCGTGCCAAACAAAGGGGGTGGGGGGGGGAGAAGGAAAAAGGACGCTTGGCCGGAACGACAACGTACGCTGTATCCGCAGGCATAGCTTCTAATTACGTTTTTTTTTGGCATGCTGAGGATAGAATTTGTAAAAAAATTATAGGGGACCCTAATCTTTGACTGAGGTATGTATCAGTGGCACTCGCACCTCGGCGTTGATGTTGTTGAGGCTAACTTTAGGCGAACGCAACGCGCGAATCAAACTCGGAGGTAACTGTTTTCTAATAATTGGCGGGTTAAATATCATACCACCTTCTTGTGCGTGATGTCATAAGTGGCGTCATTACTTCCGCTTTCTACTTCCAGGTTTCGAGGAATGTCGCTAAAGCGGTGCTCATGTGGCGGGTCTCAAAATTTACGATTCTCTGCTTTCGTGTCCGGTAATCGGTATTGTCTAATGAATTATAATTATTCCAGACATCTCAGTAACTCAACTTGTAGCTCAACTTATGCTTTGATATCATATATATATATATATATATATATATATATATATATATATATATATAAGATGAAACTCGGGAATTTTGTACTGTACTGTTTCTTTCTAATTAATTTTCGGATTTATTCTGAATTTCGTTCCCGGTTGTTTCCGTGATCTTTAATTCATTTTAAATGTTCCAGACAATTCAGTAACACAACTTGTAACTAACCTTATGCTCTGATATTATATCTATAATGAAACCCATAAGTTTTGTACTGTACTATTGTATTTCTATTTATTTCTGATTTCTTTTGAGTTTCGTCGCCGGTCATCTCACGAGGCGAACCGGAAGCGCTGCGCAAGAAATAAAAGTGTCACTTGATGCTCGTGACACCCAAAAAAAAAAAGGTATTGCGCTCTTCTATTGCGACTTCAACTTTAAACAAATATATTGTTGTCTCTATATTTCTCAGTGCGCAATATGCCTAGAAATCTTCGGGCGTCTACAGCAGCCTAGAAGCTGAGTATCCGGTAATAGATGCTTGCAACGAGTATGCGCTTATTTCATTATGCAAAAAAGGTGTGGCGCGCAGACAGGACACAAGAGAAGAGAAGTGGACAACACGAACGCCGGAGCTAGTTGGTAACTTCACTTCTCTTCTCTTGTGTCCTGTCTGCACGCCTCACCTTTTCTGCATAATGAATCCTTACCAACTAGCTCAGCTTTCTGTCGTTCTAATGCGCATATTTGTTGGCCATGACTGGTAGCAGGCAGAGCACGATTCAGTGTCAGTTGGTGACACTCGTGAGGCGGTCGGTTAATTACATATTACAAGCGGCTCCTTCAGCAAAAAAGAAGGCGTAAGCTTGCGCATGCACTCAAACAGCAAATCTAAAAAAAAACGTATATGCAAATCGCTTACTTTCTTTTTATCAGTAAACCTGTTTACTCGGTCGTCGTACTTAAAAAAATGTATGCCGGTCTGTGGCAAACTGCCGTAGAAATTATCAACTTTTAAAAGAAAGCCGAAGGTACCACGTTGTGGGTTGGGTGCAGGTCTTTCTGTCGCGGCGAACAATGTATTTAGCAAGATCTTTCTTGCAACCGCCTGTATACTACTACTAATAGCCAACCCTACCTGATTAAACGCCACATTATTGCAATCCTGAAGCTCTCCAATTGGGTGCCAGGACGCATGCCAACCATTCATCTTCCAACACGTCTTGGAAGACGAGGCAGCTTATTGGAGGCAATGTTGGCGCTAACAAAGCCGCAGTCAGCATCGAAGCACCTTAATTGTAAGGTTCATTTCCCAGCAAAAAGAAGTAGCGTAAAATATCAGTATATTCGCTTTCATCTGTCTACTGCCTGATTACTGGTAACTAATCTTATTTGGCGAGACCGACGACATTCCATGCGAAGTAGATCTTACGATTTCGGCAATACTTTTGAGAGTCTCCAGAAAACTTCTCCCTGGCGCATCGTATAATCTACATGGCAGAATTGACTTGTTTATTCTACGAGAACTTTGCAACATCCGTATGCTTTACGACACGTTAGATCCTCAACTACATCTTGCGAGTGCATCGCTAAGACATTGCTATGGCCACTTAGAGGCATTGAATGGTTGAAAAAACAAAACATTAGGCAGATATCTTTATGAATAACAATTCTTTAGACGACCTAGTGTAGAGCCAATAATCGCGAAACTTGTGGCATTGGCCGTGTGTGCAGGGACCGATGGCTGGCTCGAAGATTCCTAGCGTTTCAACTGGGTTGGCATTGGGATGTTATAGAGACTTGCGCTCTTAGTTGAATAGGTTTGGCGTGAGCAACGAACTGTGCTTTGCACAAGATATTGTGATGGTCGTAAACGCAAATTGACTAAATCACTTACTGGAGTATAGACGAAAGCGCCATTGTAGGTGTCAGTTAGGATTTCGAGTGATGTAAAAATTACGCTACCACTCTAAAATCCCGTATTTTTTAGCCCACTGGTGGTGTTTGTGAGTTCCTGTCGATCGAAGTTCAGGCTTTCATTTTTTTCTGCCCTTCTATATACGCATGCCTGATGGGCCTCTCCCTAAAGCTTTGTTTGAGCATTCTTTTGACTTCGGTTGCTGAGCTTACGTTTGTTTGAAAATGAACAAAGGCGACGAGGACCAGAAACTTAGCGCGGTTTCTACCCGGAAATAAATCTCTTCGTTTCAAGCTTTCTCCTTTTGCAAAATGGAAGCGACCATGAAGACAAAGTAAAATAACTGCGAATCCTCGGCCCAGCCGGCATGATTAAACGATTTCATTTTGCTGAAGCCGCATCGAAGAAGCTTAATCAGACGAAGACCGCGGCTGTGAGGAACTCATGAATCTTAATGAGTTTCCCTTTATCCAGTTCGCATCTGGCGACATCCTTTTCCTTTTTGTACTTATCTCTTTCCGTGTAAGCGAAGCCAAGATAAATGACGGCCAGGCTTTTATCTTGCCGTGAATCAATTTCGGCATGCAAAGCAAAAAAAAAAGATTGCGATGTTTAATGATCTGCGGCCGATCTCAGGCGAATCTGCTTGCCTTGGCTTTATCGCCAAAAGCGCGTGATTAATACGCTATATCTGGTGATTACAATGTGCTTTCCATGTTAGGTTTATGCTACCGCCTGAACGGAAGTGGTCATGTGCCTACTATGAGTGCGACACTCATTCCAGTATACGTATTTATTCTCACTATTTGTTTACAGAATTAACTGAAAGCAATACGGTAAATAACCTGGCAGGACCATTCACAAGGCGGTCGTTAGTTTACGCTGGAGGCAAGCATTTTAGTAGCTCTCGTTGTCTTCTTAAAACCTAACATAATGGCCAAGTTTCGTGTTTATTATCTTCTTTCTCACCGTTTTTCTTTGCTCACCATTAGTAACGGTAGGAGAATGATTACGGTGCTGGTGGCATTGTCATCAGTCGTTTCGATCAAACAAACATTTTACGTGCGATGTTTCTCTCTCGTTTCGGTTTTTCGCTGAAATAAACAGTGCATAAACGAAGACAGCACATAATTTGGTAGCAACGGATGTGCCTGTTTCGGATGAAGGCAAACGTTAGCGATCCTGCATTCGGACATATCCAGGCAGCGTCAAGATATCACAGTTATACTGTGCATGTAGCAGGTTTCCGTATACCGTTAGTTTTCTCGCAACTCGTGTTTTCTGCGCAGTCGGAGGTCTCCTGCTTGCCGGGCAGAAGAAAAGATAAAGAAGCCGAGCTAGAACGTTTAATGCTAGCTTGAGGCGTCAGCCTAGCTACAGGTTCTTTATGCCGCTCAACGCAGGAGTAATGTCATGGTGGAAAAAGTGTCCAAACATACTAATCAGGTGGTCCAGCTCTTCACAAACGCTGCAATTGGGGCACAAGGGCGTTCTGTATACAGCTGTTTTTTGAATAGATAGCCGTTGGTCAAAGAAATAGTCGAATGAGCACAATGTAGGTACGTAGAATAGACGTCTATCGATACGACGTGGCATGTGAAAGTTGCAGTTGGGGTAAAAACGCTTGTGAGACTCGTATTGTCGCTCCGCGTCACACGGCAGACTACACTCTGATCAGCAGGAAAAAGCTGAGACAAGAGGAACTGCGCCAGGATCAGTTCGAACGAATCACTGCTCAAATGATATGGTCACCTTTTAACTTACCGATTTTTCCACACTGGGCAGTCAAGTACTGTAGCCCAGCACTGTTGTTGAACCTATCATATGCCTGGTATGTGAATTATGCGCTATTTCTGCAGACGTGATGATTTCGAAAATATCGAAAGATGTCTGCATGCGCATCGTTCATGGTAATCTGATGGCGAGTTGGTTGTGAAAGATGGGACATGTGTCTGGGATTTGACGAGATTGTGGTCTTCGTTGAAGAGATTCAGATTCCTATGAGCGATGATTGATCAGTGTAAACACGACAATATTTATGAGTTGAGCTGTCAATACTTGGAAGAGAAAAGAAAGAGCTGTGGCAAACGCAAGCTCAGTACTTGGATTACTCGTCAGTGTTCCACTCTTTATTCCAAAATAGCGTACAGACTGGATTTCTTTCGTTTCTTTTTCTTGTACTCTGCTTAGGCCAGTGAGCCGTTCTTGTTATTAAATTTCATTCTTCTTTTCTTTTCCTTTCCGACAACACCTTTCAGACCGCAGCGGCTCCCACACGATTTTGGACACGGATGTCCGCATGAATACAACACCAATGATATTATAAGGAGAAAAATTAAAGGACCCATATTTTATACCTTGCGCATGAACAAATAAACTACGCGGAATCCACTCCTCACCAACGTATGTGAAGAGCGCAGTCTGCTTGCAGAAACATCACAATACGAATTGGGGAACGATGAGACTGCGTTGCCTTTTGCTGCTTCTGCGATTCAGGAACAACCGTCAGCAGGATTTAACAGCGCCGAACCTAAAGGCTTTACTGCAATGCAAGAAAGACACGTGACTGGCGACCACGCCTGCTTAACTTTAGCCCACGAAAACAAATGCGGCAGTAAACAGCATACCATATAAACAAGATGCATACTCTGCCCCAACTCTAGTGGTGCATCTGATTCTTTCTAAATGAGTTTTTCGCAGGATGCTGCAGAAACAGCAGCTGGGGACATGAGGTTCAGTGCATGTATTGGGAATGTAAAAAATACTTAGAAACTAAAAAAAGAAAGATTAATTATGTCTGAGGGCTGCACAAAAGAGAGTTAGCCCTCAGTTGGCTGGAGAAGCAAAAGCATGCTGCAGGAACTTTCCTGGTGTTGCAGGGAAACTTGGCGGTAATTGCGCGGAAACCAGTTGTATAATGTGACCCCTCCCCCCTTGTAATAAAACATCACCGTATTCTTAAGAATAACAAGGTGTAATCGCGACACAATGCAGCGGAATTTCGAAAATTTCATATAAAATATCGCAAGGTGGGAGGTGTCTATTGCTCACGCGACAGTAAACTAGCAGCAAAAAATGCGAAACAGTGGAATTTTTATGCAGATCTCTGTGATGAATAAGTGCGTTTAAAAATCGTTAAAGCTAAACGATGCTTTACCGTGGTAAGACCTGAGAGAGACGCGTATAATTGCGAGGAATTTGGAACGGGACATTGCGCCATCCTTCCGCCTACGCGTTGAAAAAATAATTTTTGCAATCCTTCCGTATATGAGGATGAGTTTAAAAAAATCTGATTATAACGTCAATATTCTCTAATGCATCCTTTTTTTTTTCGGCATTGTATCATATGATGCGAGGAGACTACATGCTGGGTACTCAGTATTTAGGCGAAGACAGAAAGGAGGAGTTCATGAAGAGATAAATGTTCTCATTAAGTTTGTCTTTCGTTGCTGAGCCCTGTAGTTCTACATTCTCAATGTAATTTTCTTAAAAGTTGAAACAGTATGCATTCGGAGGAGTAGAAGACATTTTTTTACCGTTGTTTCGTCTTAGCAATGAAAAAATTGCCACTTATTATTGAAGCTCCACAAGACAAAAAGGGGGGAAAACGTGCAGGTAAGATTGTTTAAATATGTGTGAGTAAAATGACAATATAAAGAAAAGTTCTGAGCGTCGGCGGATCTAAGACGGTCTCGGCCGTATATTGCACACAGCTGCCTCGGGTCACGAGAAGGGAGACGACATTAAACAAGAGCTCTGTTAGAGCTCTGTGAGGCGAGCGTAATGCAGCTCTGTGATTAAAACATTATTTAACTATGTCATGGCAAGTTGAACAAGACTTAAAGGATGTAAAACAGGGGCTAAGCGTATTTTCTATGGAATTCTTACACTACGGCCACGGTACAACGGTGAGTCTAGAGTAGAATTGCGCCTCCTGGCGCACAATTTCTTCTTGAGTATATTCCGTGTCTGCAGTAAGGCCAGTTAAGTTGCAGATATTTGAGAGGATGCCACTGGAAACCCTGGCATATAAAACGCTTATTCTGAAGATGAGACAGGGGGAAAACCGTAACGCTCATAAGAACTTAATCTGGCCCTTACGATTTTTTTTTTTTACCGAGAGTCAACGTTTAAAACCTTTGTTTCGAACTCGAGAGGTATTGCCACACTCGCCTGACATCGGGGGCGGTCGTGCGTCACTCAGAGAGCCGGGATTACGATGGACGTGCTCGCAGTACCCGGCAGGGTGCAGTTAAGCAAGCATGATCCGGTGGAAATCCGCCGAACAAAAAAAAAGAAAAAATTATTTACCTCGTGAAATCAGTACGCGCGCGTTCCTTTCTCCTTTCTTGTGACTACACGTATTCTTGAGTCACGCCTTCTTGGTTAGTTCAACTTTCATCACGCCACGTGTGTTATCAGTAACTGTCATCTCCTGAGGAGAGTCCTATATGAGAAAGCGGCTTAAATAATGACTTTGAGTTACCTAATCAATTCTAATATGTTGACTTGCGTTCCTTTTCCTTAAGGCCAAGGCGTAGGTGATATGGTGTCTCCTTTATTAACTTCTGCAATGCTGATTTGTATTTCTTCGCTGCTTTTACCTTAGTTGCTAATTGTACGTTCTACATTTTGTACATGTACTAATAGGAGGTGCCCCCCGACAGTTTTTACTTTGGAACCTGCTTCCGTATTACGTTTACTTCGTAATTCTATTAATGTCTAATAATAAATTATTGATAAATATTTACTTCGGCCCCTTACTTCCGCCCCGACACATCATCCTGTAGTGGGCCGTAACCTTTCTTTTTCAATGATTAAATTTTTTCTCTAAGCTTCTATTACTCGACACCACCCGGCTCCCGACGAACTGTAAACATGACGAAGAACGAAGAAACGAAAGTGTCGGCTAATTTCTATACCGGACTTTCCCTTCCTACAGGGAACAGTGACACTGTTCCTATAGAGGCATTGCTCCCTGTAGGAATTCCTGTTACTACTATAGGAATAGGAATTCCTATAGTAGGAATAAGAATTCCCATTCCTACTAGAATGCGCATATTCTACTACAGTAGAATGTGCGCCGCCGACATGCAAGCGATTATGCGGCATGTCTTCGAGGGTGCCTGTGCAAGGTGCGGAGATGTGTCATCATCGGCACGTAGCTTCATAGTTGCCCTACTTTATCCAAGTAAATAAATAAATAAATAAATAAATAAATAAATATCACAATCAATCAATCGTTGGATTGATTTACGAATCAAAAGCCAATTGATCAAAGGAGTAGTAACGGCAAATTAACCTATTCCCACCCCACAACACTCGCTGAATGTGTATTGCTGATGACACGAAAATGGAAGATACCGCCCTCCGTCCTACACTCCGGGGGAAATTCTTCAATTTTTTGCCAAGGCATCCAGTGCCAGAATGTATAATTAAGCCCGCGCTCATACGAAATTCCGCACGTCACCGTTCTCTCATGTGAGTTTGTGAAGAGAGATTGAAGCAATATACTCAGTGCGGCCGTCAGAGGCTCAGTGAAGCGAACAATTCGCCCACGGAGCACGAAGTGAGCGCAATAATACAATAAAATTGTTTTAAACCGAAGTCACGGGGCTTGTAATTTATTCTGCTTGGCTTTGAATAACAATCACTCGACGGGCCGCACCGCCAGCACCGAGTATAATCTACCCTACTCGATGCGTGTCTGGGGGCTGTACTGCGCCAAAGCTTTCTTCAATCTCTGCTTCTCAAACGGGAATAAATTTAATGTGCTTTACGGTCCGTAGCCTCATTCGTATGCGCAGACGCAGAACTCTGATTCGCAGAATGCGTACGGCACTGAAAGCCGCACACACATACACACAAAGTATTTGTACTCCTGAGAAACGAAGAAAAAAATATTCTGGTATTAGAAACGCCACCACGCGACAAGCGATATTATTTAATCCTCTCGCCTGCATGCTTGGTTGAAATGTTTTGTTCAAGCCAGAATCACGGTGATGTCGATCGCTTAGTTAAAAAGCGCCGTTAGCTTTCGGCGCTTTAAGTAAACGAGTCAACTATACGCCAGTAACGATTACTATGGCTGACTTGTTCTGAACTAGCAATACAAACAGCGATAATAGTAAAGCGTAAATCACTTTTCAACGTACACACTACAGTAAAAGGCTAAGCGCACGTGGTGCAGGTATTGCTCGGCATTTCAAGACACCGCGAAAAGCCCGTTAAACCGGACCTAACGTGTCAGATTTGATTTATTCAGGCAATAAATAGCCTTAGATGACTCGTGCGGGTCAAAAAATCCGACCACCGCGGCCGTCCTTAGGCCACCAAAATTCAGCAGAGCCACCAGTAAACCAACAATTTCTTTATTGAGATAAGAGTACCATTATCTTCGTTCACGATGAACGGTGCGGCTACAAAGGTGTCTGCGCGTGGTTTTTTCCGGTTTTGTTCACATTCGCCGAGCAATGCACACGTGTCTTATGACGTCTTGAGGAGCATAAGTACGCCTGCGAGGACTGTAAACAAACGCGTCGCTGAAATTTAGTGCCATGTCTTTGTCTAGTTTGCCTTTCCGTGTGCCTCTCATTCTGCCTGCGCTACGAAAAAGTTGACGCCACCCTATATGCAAGCCCATGTAGCTACGCCCGTCGAATAAAAGTGTTAAATAAAAAAAAAGTCGTTCACTTAACCTGCGTATGTGTATTAATGGTCTTCACGGACTTGCAGCGACCGTGTTAACCTGCCATTAACCACGCAGAACCAGCGGTGATGTCTAGACGACCAAAATAAAGAACAAGTAAAGGGAAAAACAAGTAAAGAGCAAACAAGTAATAGGAATGAACAACGCAGTCGAATGAGAATGTCAAAGTAATTCACAGAATGTCGCGTGAGCAGGTAGGCTCTCGCCTTCCTCCTGTTTAGAGTATGCTAAACAGGATGTAAACATTTTTTTATTCCCATTAAAATTACATTTCAGTTCTATCGACTTCCATTTAGGTGCAACGGGTGCAGAGAGGAAGCGGCCATGCGTGTAATGGAAATAGAAAAATCGAGCGCCGGACGTGCCTCATACAGCACGCGGTCGAACAGTTCGATTATTCCACGCGTGTGGAAATTCAACTTCTCAATCGGGCACTCAAAGGTCAGTTATTTTCCGAGTTTTAGATGCCAAAACTATGACCTGGTTATGAGGCAAACCGCTGCGGCGCAAATGCGTCCGTTCCGTGGCGTGATGGTTACACTATCGGCCTCCTGTGCTAGAGGTCCTCCGTTCGAATGCGACCGTTGGCCAATTTTATTGATATATATATATATATATATATATATATATATATATATATATATATTTATATATATATATATATATATATATATATATATATATATATATATATATATATATATATATATATATATATATGTGCCGGAAATATTATCTTTCCTTTGTATTGCCAATGGTGTGACATAGGCGGTGGCCAAAGCGACGTTAAAGTTTACGCACTTCGCTAGCGTTTCCCACACCACCAACAAACACTCTGTGCTGTCGGATGGCAGCGACTTCTCCGGGACAACTGCGAAATGCGTCGCGGGCTGGTTCCTATAAGTTGTCTCGCCAGAAAGCCTAGCTCACGCTTCCAGTGACACAGACGCTCTTAAAGTCGACCGCGTATCGGCATTCCACGATCTCGACATGGGGAGGCTGCCTGGTCCGTTCTGAGCATCACGTGAGCACCTTCCATTAAGTGTTTGAGCGCGATCGGGAAGTGGTTGAACGCGTGTCGCTTCGAACGTCGCAATTTACCTCCACACTGGGCTGATTGAATTCGCTTTGGTTTGGTTTCCGCTTATTTCACGTACTTTGTCTCTTCTCCGTTCCCGACTTGTCCACGTCTTGCCTCTGTTGTCACCCGGCTGCACCCGAAACGAGTAGTGGGCACTGCGGTAGAAAGAAACGGGCCTCTATCCGCTCTTTTGGACGGCAGCCCAGTGCCGCCAAAGTTGTGGAGAAAGGCAAAGAAAGCTCAGCTGTAAAAATAGGAAGCACCATCCCAGAGAGAAAGAGCGAATGAAATGAAATGCCGACACAGCGTATACAGCGCATACCGAATGTAGGTTGGCAGCCGCTAAGCTTGAGTGAATTTTAAGCAAATTAACGAGAAATTAAACATGTTACACAACATTTTCACGAAGCGGTCAGGAGAAAAGAGTTATACTTGCGTTCCCTGACGAGCGCGCCAGTACTGCCCGTCTTGCAAATGGTTGATAAATTGACATTGCGCAGTTTACGGCTCGCCTACTGATGCCAAGGAAATGGACGACCGTTATCCCACAGCCCGTGGGCCGTAGCACGGTTTGACCGAAGAACCTTTTCTTGGTACACCGACCATCCCTGGCGAACAGGCATGACGAAAAATGCAAAACATCACTTTTTACTGCTGCCGCTTTTCCACGGAAAAGGAAATTGGATCGTAGGGAACTCGCTTCGCCCACAACCGTCGCCTTCCAATCTCATTGCTTTCTTTATATGTTTCTTTTCTTTTTCTGTTCTGATTCGGAGGTCAGTGGTTGACTTCTCTTGCCTATGATATATTTTTGTTTGTCATGGTGCGTAGATGACTTACGTTAAGGACTCCATGCTACTTAATCCACAAACTAAAATTTGTTTCTGTTCTGACAACATATCAAATGTCTTTCAGCGGCGGTAGGCCGAGTCTCCTGCAAAATTGCTTGCGACTATATTCCGCGATTCTCTTTTGCCTGCAAAGTTGCCTGACGGCTGGAAGACAATCCGAGTGGTGCCACTATCAAAGAATGGTGAGTGAATCCTATTAGAAAAGTACAGCATGATTTCTCCAACGTCTAAGTCTTGCTATATGAGACATGAAGCCACAGTTAAATTAGCAACGCCCCACATAACGCTGTGCAGCGCAGTAAAAAATGTTCACGAAATGTCGAAAACTTACGGGCTATTTGTTTTCGTCCATTTAACTTTCTCTCTAACACTCTGGTTCATTTCGGTGTTTTCTCTCTCCGTCTGTTAAGCTGCTGCTGTTAGCTTTCGTAAATGATACCGTATTTGTAAGCTACTCTATGGGGATCAGTTGCCCTCGTTGGGAATAAAAGCCACCGGCATGGTAATTTTCAGGCAGCACTGTACAGACATCACTTTTATTTTCGTCGCTTCGCCGGCCGATAAATGTAGACGTGCATACAGCAAGAGAACTGCAGATGAAGCGTACTCCGCTTCTAATAAGCAGCCTTAATGCCCATGAATAAAGAAAACGGGCCACTACAAACAGCGGGTCCTAATGGATTAGGGCGGCTGCACAAACAGCTCGACCACTGAAGCACCTGCATTTGTGTTCCGTAGGTTATGACCGTCGTATTTCAGGGTATACATACGAGAGAGTCTCGTCTTCGCTTAAGCAGCCCACGCGGGTATACCTCACGACGATGCCTGCCAAAGAGTCCGTGTCTTCGCAAACAAGGCGGCGCCGGCGAGCCTGCTCGCAATACAGCGTGCACGACTTCAGCCAAGAGTCTACGGAAATGTGTGCGCGGAAGCATTCTGCACCGACCGGGGAAAATGAGAGAGCTCCCGAGGTCCGCGGCGCGTAGCATGACGCCCCGTTATGCCGCGCCTCATCTGAAGAATGTCGGGCGCAGGCGGCCAGCGGCAGTCATTCGCCGGATGCGAAGGCTACAAGCGCAACATACGTCTTAGATGGGGGGCATTAAGAAAAGGTGCCAGTGAAGGGGGCGGGAGAGAAGTAAGGGACTCGGAGGGGGCAGCTCGCGGGGCATACGGCATCGCCGCCGGGGCTATCGCGGGTCATTTGCTTTGGCAATCGACGTCAGACGGCATCGGCGTGGCTCGTAAAGAAACGTATACAGGGGCCCGGACACGCACGTCTGGCTAGAAGAGTCATGGGCACGGGAGCCATCTCATACGCAATTGCACGTACAGACATGGGCTGGCAACGTTTCGTTCGCGGCCATTTATTTGGTGGCGGTTACAGAAGACGTGCCTCGCTTTTTATTTCATTCGGGGGCGATCTCTGCATGCACTCCTAGAAAGTTCATCAGGGCGAGGCTGGGCTATCGCTATCGGGGGTCGTTGGCGTGACGCCGTCTACGCTATTGATCACCGGACAAAGGTGCCGTGGCTATGAGATTCGGCTGCTGCTGACTCCTGTCTACCGAGTTCTGCTTCAAGCCATTCTCGGATTTGTATGTTCTATTTTAAGACGCCTGTTGTACGTGCTTAGTGGGAAATAAATTCGATTCGCGTACAGCCCCAATCGTTGTCGACAGTAGCTTTTGAGCGGTGCGCTTTTGAGCGCGCTTGAGTTGCCTAACAGACTAATTATTCCAAGGCATCCACATTTTAGCGGGTGCTCCACCCCTTGACCATATCAGTTCCGCTGTCGTCTCACTGTACAACAGGGACCACTTGAGGGGTAGTCAACGACACACAAGATGCACATGGCAGGTTCATAAAACCATCAGAACACTTTATTAATTGATGCGAACGCAGAATAATTGATGTGAAGAGAGAAAGTTTAGGGAAAAAAAATCACCGACGATTACGATACTGGCTAATGCGAAATTTGAGTTCCGCTGTTTAGGTGATTTAAATTGGTGATATATTGAGAAAAAGAATTTGAATGTGAACGTCACGGTCCTCTCCGCGGCAGCGCTGAGCCTGTGCTCGGACAGCTCGTTTAGCAGTAGCGGCTGACGAAGCGCTTCCGCCGGCTTTCCCGCTCATTGTTCAGAAACAAAGCATGAGCACGGGAACGCGTGGCTCGCGCGGGGCGCATTCTCTAGTGGTAGCGGCGCCGGCAAAAATGCGCATGCGCAGTGGGTCGGTAGCGCACGCCAGCGCTTTGTTTCCATATATGGTATCCGTGTACGCGCTCACCGCATGCCTTAGTAATGACGTCACCGGCGACCGGGTGACGACGTGCGCTACTATGGCACCATATCGTTGAAGGTCGCCGCCGTGGGGCATGTGACGTGTGGCGCTCCGATTTCCTCCTCACCCTTTCGACATAATCTCCTCCTCCGCTTTCCCCCTCGAGCTCGCTTCACTATAGCCGTCTTTCATCCTTTGCGGTGCTCCGCGTTCGCTCTTTCTTTTTATCCTGCGATGGGTTCCTTCGTTCTGCCTGTTATGCCGACGCCGAGACCGACACGGAACGCAAGAACGGGAGCCTAAGACCTGCGCTTTAAAAAAAGCAAAAACGAACAATCACTTCAGTTACTGCTGAGGTGATGCACCTGCAGAACACAGTTATACTTTGCCACGATGTTCCGGTTTCTCATTCAAGATTATCAGCAACATTTCAACTTTATCCAGCAAAGGATGTGGTGGGGCATTTAATGCCCATAGCTCATTTAGTGCAAGGATCTCTCGCACCGGTTTCCGCGTGTACGTGCTACTGAATATGAGAAAATGGTTCATGTTTACCGGGCCTAGTTGCATCAGGTGGCGAGCAGGTGTGCTCTTTCGCATGGAACAATGTGCAACTGTTCAAACTACTTTGCAAAACACAGTGAAATTATTACGCAGAAATAAAATTCTCCCTTTCGTGCAGTTGGAAGTTAAAATGCAATACTTTACAGGTTTTTTTTTATTTGTGCTCACAGAAATTGCCGTGTCCTTATTTACAATCGTGACAAACATGCATTACGAAATGAGCAGTGCTTCTCGTGATGCGGTGTTCTTTGTAAACTTTCCATGCACATTTATTTTTTTAACAATAACGCGCTACTTATTCAAGAGGCTCCACAATTCTCTTTTCATTCACTGCGAAACGCATTGCGAAAACGTTCGGTTACATCCGCCTAAGAGCTTGCGACGCCCGGCTATGTATTCAGCCTGACATGCATACCCACGTGGCGAGCTTTTTTTTTTTTTTTTATTCTGTAAGCCAATCAACGACTATTGCTCAACTCATTGAAGAAACGTGCCACTGGGGATTTTCATACTTTCTGACAAAGCAAAGGCAGAGGCCGTTATAGACGACAAAGACTGCGAAATAGTGAACCACAGGAAATATGGTATGAAGTTGCCGCATAGCTCCTCTGTTCTATTCAGTTTTAAATAAGCTCATTCAGTGCTTCTCATACAAAGTCCAATAAAAAGATAACGGCTATGCACAGGCACTTTGGATATATTGAAACAAAACCAATAGTGCTGTACAATAGAATGACGAAGGAATGGAATGAATATTTGTACAAAATATTATTTAATATTTAAATGCGTAGCTAAAGCTATTTAGAAGTTCGCGGGTAAATAAACTTGGTCAGGAAGCGATAGCATGCCGTCACTAAAAGAAAGCGTTGGCAGAAATTTTATGTGTGTATTGATACTTCTGGTGCTCAAACATACGCATAAAATAAAACGCTATTCCCAGGAGAAAAACTCTCGCGCAAGCTAACTGCTATTTCCTTCCTGGAATAGACGAGACAGCGAAAGACT
Source organism: Dermacentor variabilis (assembly GCF_050947875.1). Taxonomy (NCBI): domain Eukaryota; kingdom Metazoa; phylum Arthropoda; class Arachnida; order Ixodida; family Ixodidae; genus Dermacentor; species Dermacentor variabilis. The sequence continues at coordinate 78,601,200 of NC_134571.1, read as the reverse complement.
CGGGAAAATGAGCATTGCTCGAAGTTCAGCGAAGTGGAGAATTCCCGGTTAGAGAAATGCCGACCACTAACCAAGGTAAACGATCTCGTTTAACACGGCGATAATTTAATAGCGCCAGAGTATGTGCAAGTGAGCGTTCCCAAGATCTCAATGCATTATTCATACTGATCATTCCGAGTACTCCCGAGCGCTCTCGCTCGGTTTCCTTTTTTTTTTCTTCGTGTTCGCTGGGGAAGTCTGGAGTTAGCAGACCCCGTTTAACTCGCGTAGCCAAAGTAAGCTGTCTTGCCCATTGGTTTAAACACATACATAAATGTTTTATGATGCTCCACTTGCGGTTTCTCTAGACTCTCGGAACACTTCTCCGAACAAGCGCTTGAGGCAAAGCTTTTGCTTAGGTAATGAATGTTTGCAGAGAGGCTGTTTTGGTAGCTCCTGTGCACGAGTGTCGTATTTATCACCCGTACCTATACATACATGTATAAAACTAGCCTTGAGTACAAATGTTCGCTTTCACTGTAGAATACAGGGATGTCTGCAAATCGGGTTTTCTTGAAGCTTCCTATGGATGAGATTTTTACGAGCAGTATAATGAGCAGACTCTTTCCGAAAGCAGCGCGCATGAAGTGCATTAACATCAGTGGCTTCCTTGCGGCATTTTCACAGGCAATACACTAAGTACACGACAAGTTAAACAGCAATTCCGTGAACTTCTTCATCACATCAACGAAACGGTTGTTTTAGGCTTTTTCTGCGTGCCTCATGTCTGCACACGAGATCGTTGCATTTGTATGAAAACGAAGAACAACGAACTTCCTAAGAAAGAACAGCGCATCGAGGCAGACACGTACCGGACTTGCGCAGTCAGAGGAGATGATTCTTGGGATGTTAGTTTGTACGCTCGAACAGCCATGCACCTGATAGGTTATTGAACACCTCGAGTGCTTCTGTTCCCGTTTCTGCGCCCGTCATTGGCGCAGGTAGCAACGACGTCGTTGCTGTCTGCGCACGTTGTTGTCGTTGTTACAACGTCATTGGATGTCATTGTAGCGTCGTTGTTACAATACCTCAAGTAAACAGGACACTGTCACTGTTTATAGTCTTGCTGCGTTCTTCCTTTCCCCTGCTTTTTCTCTGTTTCTGTCATATCCCCTTCCCCCATTGCAGCTTAGCAAACCGGGCATGCGCATGCTTAACCTCCCTAGTTTACCTTGCATCTCTCACTTGCCTTGTGTGTGTGCGCTTTAACGGCATTTTTTTTTGCCTTTCTTCTTTGCCGTAAGCAAGCTATCGCCGCGCCTAAACCGTGAAATAACCTCATCCAGTGTGGCTCCTCTGTAATGCGGAAAACTGGTAGTTACTTCTTTTTCTCCCTCACTGACTCACTTGGCCAATAATACTTGATACTAATAATACTTGATCCCGTAAATGCATATTTGCAGAAAGGTGCAGCTTTTGTACGGTTTTTGAAGTGATGTGCTATGAAGGAAACTTGTGGACGTACAAGAGCGACGTACAACCACCTTCAAAGCGAAAAAGCAAACAACAATAAACGGCATCACTCACGTTATTAATTTTTCGAATATTCGAATTTCGACATTACGAATATTGTATTCGTAGTTATATCCGTTTCATAAATATTGCTCAAACATAGTTCATTTTCTATTGCTCTTCCAACTTGATGTTATGGTAGCGCATCTCTCTCACAGGGCTGTCAAGTGCAATTAGCAGTGGCATTCTGTAAGCTCTGTCGCCTAATATTATTCTGTCCAGTCTCCCCAGCGGACTACAAGGCTTTCATGTCACGCTGCACAGCGTCTCTATCTTCATCAGCCACCATCGACAAATGGGTCGGGGCACTTGGGTTGCAACGGGAGGGTGTGTGTGTGTGTGTCGGCAACGCCGAAACGCACCTTTCTTCGCGCCGGCGTGAACACATCGGTAATGAGGGTGCCAGGAGGGGGGCAGGGCGGCAGTATCCCTTCGGCTGCCACTTTGTGGGCCTAGCCGCGAGTGAGAGCCAGCAATTTACTCGTCAGCGCAGTTTCGCATGAGCGTACACCTTGCTCAGGTGTGCGCGTCGTGTCCCAGGAGATGGCGTCTGTCGCCAGAGCGCTACTATAGTGAGCTTTTCCCTTCTAGCGAGACTAGCTTACTCTGGATACTCGTGCAAAAACAACGGCTTACTCCGAACTTCTGTGACCTACTCGTATATTCAGGGCCTTGTCGTGCACCACACCATGGACGCGCAAAAGCAGCGCGTGAAATGCCGCGCAGCAGGCCGTCGCACTTAATTAAAACTTGCTTGCGAGCGTCACTCCTCTGCATTCGCTCGCGGCATGTGGACAAAGGCGCAGCACCCACTCGTCTTGTTGCGGGTTGAAGTTTTGAAGGCTCGACGTCGCCTCTGCAAACTCTGAGTTGGCAGCCGAAACGCACCGCAGCTTTTCTTTGCCACTTTTCTTCAACGTCCCGTCCTTCTCTTGGTACGCCGTGAGAGTCTCGGCGTTTCTTCTACACGCTCATCTTCTACTTTTTCCTACCCGCGATGCCAATTTCCTGCCGCCCGTATTTCCCGGCACTGCACCTGCGTCATCTAAACGGTGCGTGACGTGCTGCCGGAAGATGTGCGCCACACTCGCGGCGCTGACGCCTCCTTTGTGTCTCCACTCGTAGCGTATATAGTATGTGTTGCCTGTGGTGGTCTTAGCCGTCTGTGCTTTTTTTTTTTTACATTAGCGTTCTTCGACGTGGCGAGAGCGAGTGAAGCAAAACTGTCACCGTCGGTACCCAGGACTTGTCGAATCTATAACGAGCTCTAGCCTTTATAGTACTTTTGTTCGCGACGATGCAGCGTTCGATGTTTGGTTGCCGTATGTGGTGAGAAAGCTGTCACACACTGCGGGGCGTGTCTGAACAAAGCCTCGAAATCTTGCTGTCTCTTTTTTCGAACTGTGAAGGAGGAAACAAGAACACACTCAGCCCCACATAGACACACACACACGCACACATATGCACACAGACGCCCACATATACGCACTCGCATACACGCGTACACATCCGCGCTGAAGATTGCGCGAAAAGCTGCCACACAAATGACACTTGGAACGACGTAAATGCGAGGAAATACAGGCACGAAGCGCACTTAACAGTAGTCACTGTTTTAGTGCTCCAGTAACAACGTTGAGTACGAGACTGAACACTTGCTAGGTGGTTAACGGGATAAGCACATCTGAGATGCGCATCTATTTGAGTCACAGACACTCACAAGTTCCTTTCCAGGCATAAAGTGCCTTACATGTAGTTACCCTGCTTAAGAACGCGTCGGCTGCTGTAGGCGGCACTGACTACTCGTCTTCTCTGACGTTGGGAGGCATAAAATTACGGCGAACCCTACAAGCCAAACCTATAAAAAGTGAAGCAAGAAAATGGAAAAAATACAGATGTTCCTTAGCGGATGCCAATGGCGTCCCTCACGAGAACATCACGAACACAGCACTCGAGAACAGGGAAACGCAATTAGATCGCTGCATACATTAAAGCAAGTCATAGCGTGAATATCTTCTGCATGTGCATGCTTAGTATGAAAAAAAAAACAATTCACGTTTTACATATAAAGGTTGAAAATTTTTGTCGTTGTAAACGGTACACGATACAAAACACAAGCGTTATGAAGCTTGTCGAATAATAATGTGTAAGTACATGAGGAGGTTATTGCGTTTGTCAGGCCATAGCGTGCGTCGTCTAGATATTGACGAAATGTTTCGTCAGACCAAGAATTCTTTTTTTGCGAAATGTCAGCGTGTTTAGGGAGTACAATGACTGCATAAAAGACGTGTGCTCTTTTTCATTCGATACAGACAAATTACAATTGATAATGTCTTGGGGTGGCTAGCTTGCGCCAACGTTTAATGTTGAAAATAATAACAGTTTCTTAAACGCATTATTAAACAGACCCTAGATCACCACGGCTTCGCACCTAGCCAAATGTTTTAAAAAATGCCGGTCAGAAAATTTCACTTGAAAAGATTGCTTCTCAATGCACAATGCAATATAAATATAAACATGCAAATTGTGCACGTTCTGCTCGACGCTGCAGTAAACGGTCGCCTACAGGCAACTAATACACTCAACCGCGGTATTGAAACGTATTCACTACGAACTACTACTAAGTACTAACTACTACTACTAAGTACTAACGACGAATGCGAACGAGTCAGCGGTCAGCCAGAAGAGGCATGTATACCTCGCGTTCCCCCTGTATATTGATCGAGATGTGGCACCACTCGTCTATGAAATGGCCGCTGAGCTAGGGACAGCTGCGTAAAATTGTGGGCACACGGTCCCTGTATAGCCTAAATAGGAAACTGAAGCATTGTAGGGAACGTTTAGTAACACGTTATTAAATTCGTTTGTATTTTCGTTATTAAATGTTCGTGGAAGCCCTCCCCCACCCATGGAAAAACTAACATAAGTTTGAAGTGTGAAATTCTCCAGCACAACGATTTAACTGCCTCATCATGAAACTCAGTGTGAATTGTCTGTACTCTGCACTAAACGCGTATGGCGCATCTTGCGGTGCTAGCACTCCTTTATTTTTTATAACTTTCTTTTGGGGTGGGTGGGCGCAATGCGCATGCAAATAAGCAGCCGTCGTGGTGCACAAGCAGCTGCCGTATACGCCTGCTGCCTGCAATTAATGTTGCGAGCAACCTTCCGGCACCTCGATTTTGGTCCGGAAGTCCGGAATGCAGCACAAGAACAATGCCTAAATTGTTACTCCTACGTCATAACACACTCTTTCGTTACCGCACTGCGCACAAGTGAAGGCATGATGGTTGCCACTCACACCTGACCTATTGCCGGGCCGCATTAGCGACGCGTCGACCACTGTTTCTTTTTTCTTATCATCCTAATTGTCCAACTTCTACAGTCAGGTACGAAAGAAACGCGAACGCTGTTATTAGTGCCACTAATAAGCGCTGCACAATGTCGCGGGCTCGCCCGCTTAGTTGTTACGCTCGACGAGCACGTTCGATGTACTTTTTCGCCTCCCGATTCGTAACGCTAATGGCAAGGGGCCAACGCGACAAGAATTGGATTAATGCAGACATAAAGGCGACACTTTCCGCTAACGAGCGCCTGCCGGTCAGCGATCACTGGCGCGAGACGCTCGGGGCAACGCGACGCCGTCGCGACGCGTGGGAACGCGCCCTAGCGTCTCTAATCTGGATCGAGAGCTCGTTCATTAGGGCAAATGATGTCGTCGCTGCGGAATTTTCCGGCAGCGGCTTCGCAAGCACATACCGTGGGTTCGAGCCTTCTTTTCTCATCAGCGCTCAGAAACAACAGTTTCTTTCTGTGAGTGGAACGTACAGGCTTCACACCCGAAAAAACACGATCACTGTAAAAAAATGTACTCACAGACGGACGTACGAGTACCAACTGGCGCTTTTCAGAGGAGGAGAGAGAGAAAATCATAGATGAAAGGCAGGGACCTTAACCAGAGCTGAGCCCGGTTGGCTTTACCCTACACTGGGGGAAGTAACGCCGTGACCAGCCGTGGTGTCTCAGTGGCTACGACATTGCGCTGCTAAACGGGAGGTTTCGGGTTCGATATACAACAGCGCCGGCCGCATTTTGACGAGTGCGAAATACGAAAATGCGTGCGTACTTAAATTTAAGTGCACGTTAACGAGTCCCAGACGATCCAAGTTAATCCGGAGTTAGCAACTATGTACAGCGTGTCTCCTAAAAATATCGTGGCTCTGGCACGTAAAATCCGAGAATATGCCTAAAATTTTTAAGCAACGTAGTAATGAAATACATAATGCTTATACATCAGATGATTCAGTGTATTGCTATTATACATTATCACATTCTCACTGTGCTCATACATAGTAACGAATGGTGCTCGGCTGCAAGATGTCGGCTCATAAGCGCACTTTTGTTGCAGTGCGTCAACGTTATAGCTACTCCAACCTATCGATGACGACTGTAACAAATAATAGAGAGAGAAAGAGAAGGGAAGGCGGAAAGGCAGGGAGGTTAACCAGACTGAGTCCAGTTTGCTACCCTACACATGGGGAGGGCAATGGGGAGTGAAAGAGAGAGAGAGAACTTAGGTGTAGGATGTCTATAGTCGGGCACTCAAGTCTGTTGCCCTCAGGTAGCGAAAAAGCGCTCGAACTGCTTTCTGGGCTAATGAACTGTGAGGCCAGGCTCCCAAGATCTTCGCTTCCGTAAATGGCCTGTCATCCAGTCTATTTAAGGCACACTGGAGAGTCTCACGTTGATTATCGAAGCGAAAACAGTGGCACAGAAGTTGACTGATGGTCTCTTCACACTTGCACTTAGCGCACATTGGTGAATTCGTCATTCCAATACGATAGCTGTAGGGGTTGGTGAATGCTACTCCTACCCACAGCCGACACAGCAGTGTTGCGTCACGTCGTGGAAGATTCGCTGGTAATTTAAGTTTCAGTGATGGGTCGAGGCTGTATAACCGACACTTAGAGTTCTGTGGTGTATGCCAGCAACCTAACGTGATAGTACGACCGAGACTAAGAAGCTCTCTTGCAGCGTCGACTCTCGATAAAGGTATAAGGAGTGTCGGTGAGCCAGCCTGGGCACGTCGGGCAGCGTCATCGGCGAGGCGATTACCAACGATGCCACAATGTCCCGGCAGCCACTGAAATATGATATCATGTCCTCGTTCAGAAGCGCAATGACAGGTTTCGTTGATTTGTGACACCAGCTGTTCATAATTGCCACGTCGTAAACTTCGCAAGCACTGGAGGGCTGCTTTCCGGTCACAAAATATTGCGCATTTGTTGGGCGGTTCTTTTTCAATGTATTCGACAGCAGCGCGAAGAGCGGCCAGTTCGGAACCTGCAGATGTCGTTACGTGTGAAGTGTTAAACTTGATGACGACCGATTGAGATGGTAGAACAACGGCGCCCGTAGAATTTTCCGAGACGGAACCATCCGTGTAAACATGAATTCGCTTAGCGTATGAACAATGCAGAAGTTCCAATGTTCATGGTTATATTGCGCTCAGTTTTACAAACACGATATTAAGGAAGGACAGGACGTGGACGGATGCAGCGCAAACTACCAACTGTTTAATACTGTTAAAGAACGCGCTTATATACAAGGAGATATGGTGCGGGGGGGGGTGCTCCCCCTCCCCCCGCATAGGGGCGCGCTCATGCCACGCACGCAACCAATCAGATCCGATTTGCTTCCGCCGAGGAGGGAAAGGGAAGCAAAGTGTTTCGTGCAAGCTGCGCCGAGTTCATTTCCATTGAGTTCAGTCTCGGAAAACGGATGGGAGGGCCACGCATCGTGCGCTCCTCCGAGGAAGGGGCAGCCCTCGACGAGCGTTGGCAAGAACTCGCCCGTGAAAGGGCTCGCCGCCGGCGCGCCGATCTAGTCGTTACAGCCGCCCACAGCAACGAGAAGGAGATCTCGAGCTGAGGGAGCGGGAGGCCGAAGCAATTCGGCACTGTAACCTGTGGGTTACTTAACTGCGACGAAGGTCAGGTGAACGCAGGACAAGCTTCTCTTACCCCCATTTGACGGCAGGGGAAAGGTCGGTCATTTTTTTCTTTTTCTCTTTGCCCTCTTTCCAACCCCTATCCCCAGCTCCAGTGCAGGGTCGCAAACTGGAAACTCGCCTCTGGTTAATCTTCCTTCGTGTTCTCTCTCTCTCTCTCTCTCTCTCTCTCTCTCTTTGCTGCGCTGGTTGCTGTGTTGGAAACGCTGCACCAGATAGGAAGAAGATCGTGGAAGTTACACACGTGAGGCAGCCCGGCGATACCCAAAGCCCGTTGTGACTGTGTGGTCTGCGCAAACAAATGACACAGCGCAAAGCTCCAGGAAGAGAACGCGTACGGCTTTTTAGTTGTTTGAAACTTGAAGTGCCATAGCAACCTTAAACTCCGCAGCATATATTGTTTGCATATATTTAAATTTTAACACCAAGAAGTAATACGAAGGTTTTTGTTTGTGTTGGGCTATGTATAAGCGCCGCAGATGAGGCGACGATGCACCTCAAAAGAATACAGGTATATTGAAATGGACGGATGGACAGACGTCTATTGTTGTGATTGTTGTTTTGATGGACGGACGTTCATCACAACAACAATATTGACAACGACAGCAACGGACATGGCAAGGACACCGCATAGGCAAACGCGTAAGTCTTGTGGAACGTACTTTGACAATCTGCGCGTAAGAGGAAGCGTTAGTTCGGGCCCAACTCCAACGTGGCCTATTCAAATACATGTAAAAAGCAAAAACGCATTTTTCTGAGATAACTTCTGCACCGATTCTAATAAAATTTGATGCATTTGCGAGGGCATGTTAAATTATAGAGACTGTTGCAGTGCAATTTTGATTTATGGCCTGAATTTCGTTATAGAAGCTTTCAGAAATTCGAAAATTTGAAAAAAAGAATACAAGCACGAAGTTTGCAAATTAATAGCTGTGCGTAAAGAACATATATCGCGGTTCTCTAAAAGGCATCCACTATATTGTTGAATTCGTTACGTTGTGTACAAGGGATCTGAAGAGCTCTATTTCCATATTGTTAAGTTTTTGAGGTTCATGTGTAACATATCAATTTCGTCCCCTATAGATGCATTATTAGATGCAATTCACATAATTATGATATCGTTTTTCATTTCTGAGTTGCAGAGTTGCAAACATCATAGTTTCGTTTTCTGAAAGTATTTTATTTTTGCCACTTTTTAATGAAAAATTGACGACCTAAATAAGAAATTCGAAAGCAATAGTCACTAGATCTTACGTTCTTGTTTTAAATTCAACAAACCTTCCCAAATTTGATGCAGTGGTTGCCGAGAAAAACGAAATCGCCTATTACATGTTTTTAGATAGGAACACCCGAGCGAAATATTCCTCTTAATATAGCAAGGTATTAAAATAAATTAATTACGAATATCTAAAACATCTGTTAAACACTTGGCGCTTTATTTATTTGTTCTGTATTTGCGACGCGTTGGCCCTTATAAGAAGCCCGAGATGTGCTTAGAAAGAAACCTAGAATTCCACAAGAGACGATCAATATTTTCACACTACAGATCTGTGCACTTTGCGACAGGCATTTTCTGGTACTCCAAGGGCAGATAACGAAGGTGTGGTCCAAGATGAGATTCGTGCTTGAGAGGCACGCTCGGACGTTTGCAGTGAGCTCGTTAGTAGTTCCAGTTATTTCTGCACGCTCTTCCACTAATTAGTGCTGGACGACGGCTTTGTGCGGCTAAATTCGGAATAATGACACCTTGATTTCATTTGTCCGCCGCAGACTTTTCTCGCTCGCTGAAGTTAGAAGCAAGGACGCCATTTAGAAGCACCGACACAAGGAAGGAAGGAAAAAGTGGAGAAGGAAGGCAGGGAGGTTAACCAGTGTAGCCTAACCGGTTTGCTACCCTACACATGGGAGCGGGATGGGGGGGGATGAACGATGGGAGGAGAGAGAGAGAGAGCACATAACACAGCAAACGCATCTCAACAGACGTTGCCTGCTGAAAATAGGAACGGGGCTTGCTAGTATTCTTGAAGTACTTTACAGAGTATGCTCAACAACAGATTCTTGAAATTTCTTTACTTAAGGGAGAGAGATGATATATAAGCAATGGATGCCTATGAAGCTAGGAACTAAGCATAGAAACATAAAAAAAAGGGGGGGGGGTAGTGTTGTGAACAACTGTATAAATGTCACTCTGTGAAGCCTGTGCCTACAACTTCGTGCTTAGAGGCGCCAGTCTTGGACCGACTATTTAGTTTCCTTTTTTTTTTGGCAAACACTCATGAATGCTTACATTGCGAGACGTTGCAAATGAGTTCACATTGCGGGCAGTATTGGGCCAAAAAAGAAAATAAATTCCTATTTTATTCTGCTGAACCTATTCTTAGGTTCAGCAGTACAACGAAATAAGTGACACCTTGAGGTAACCTCTCCTAGCTTTTCTTGCACATCATAGACGCAGAATTTCAGCAACCATCCTCAAATAAGAAGTGTATGCTGAGCATTTTCGTAGAGAAGACCGAGTAGAGAATGAGGGCATGGTTAATGGAAATCTTTTAAAGACACCTTCAATAAGACAAAGGAGTTGACGATGACGATGATGGTGGCAGTGGTGGTGGTGCAGATGGTGATGATGATAAAACAGAAGGCTTCTCGAAATTTACCAGTGTAAGTATCCAGAATGACGCAGATAGGATAGCAAGAAAGCAATGAAGAATGCACGTGCTGTACGCAAGCTTTCTCAGAATACTGCTATTCATATAAGTTTTGTCTGCATGAGACCGTACAAAAATATAACTATGAGGCACACACACACACAAGAAAAAAACCATGCTGCTAAACTACGTTCGATGCCGATTACATTCGTTCAATTTAACCGAGCCTTTTCGCATCAGCTAAGCGTAACACTACATGAAATTTGTTTCTAGCACGCATTCTACATGCCTTTACAAAGTGCCTAATTAGGGCAGCAATTAAGCTGCCGAGTGCGCCTTTTCAATGGCATCTGCTTGGGACAGCGGAAGACTGCTCGGGACTTTCTGCCGCTAAAAAATGATTAAAGCGGAAAGCCTTCGTCGATTCCAGCCCGGCCCCACGCAGATGTTGTTTCCGCTTAACGACTGTCGTGGTTTGGTTCCGGCGCATTCAAGAACCTTGTTCGTGTCGCACCCACCTTCGAAAAAAAAAAAAAGGTTTCGTTATTTCTTTTCTTTATTGTGTGTGTGTGTTTTTTTTTCATCGCTCCCTACGCTACCACGCGCGCGGAGACGCACTCGAGTATCGCGAACTGCGGAAGCAAGAACAGCAGCCTTGTCGTTCCACTTGGCAAGTATTCCGCTTGCTCCCGTATAAAGACCAGTCCCATGGCAGCTGCGCCGATTTCTTCTTTCCGAGGGCGACCAGCGCGCGCAAGGTTCGCGCGATTCGAGGCAGGGCCTGCGGCGGGCGTCAGGTTGCGGAAAGCGGCCCTCTCTGAGGCAGGAACACGCGCGAGTTAGGCCCACTGGAGACCCGAAGGAAGGATCGATCGTCGGCCAAGGGGAACGATTTAATGCGACAGCCGGCGCTGTTTCCCGCTGGGGCGACGGCGAGCCGCCAACTCGGTGAATTTAGATGACCGTCCCAAATGGTTATAACACACACACACACACACATACACACGCGCGAACGCACACACATGCACGCACGCACAATACAAGGGCACCAACCATACTGGCGGCTTTATGAGTGCGCGCCCTGTATATGACGAGTGCCTCTAGCAGGGTACCCGTGATAGCCTTGCGTTATTTTGCAAGTGTTGTGTCCGTCTCTTTGCGAGTTTGTTGCGATAACGGTGACTGCGGGACAACCAGTGCTTTGACAGCGTATTTTACCTTGTTTTTATCCAGTAATGGACAGCATATATATGTTCACGAAGCTGCGCAAGCACAAGCAGGCGCTCGCGTATACTGACACACGTACATGCGTCCATGCATACAGGCATGATGACGTGCATTCTCTTGCTTCCCCTTTTCATGTTCACATGTACACCACTTCAGGTTGATGGTGTAACTATTGGGAAGGTTAAATTCCAGTAGGTATGCAACACCAAGCAAAGATACGAGAGTTCTCAGTCTCAATTATATATATTTTGAGCAGTGCTTAGTTCAAGTGTGTTTTTTGCAGGCCTATGCCGCAAGTTCTAACACATGTCAGTTGGAGTCAAAGGAAAAAAAAAAGAAAGCCGAAACTTTAAACCTGGTACCTCGAAAGTAGAAGAATGCACATTGTCTTCAAGGAGCCCGCCACGACGGAGAAACGCAAGAGCGAAAGCAGTGACTTCGTTCACTAAAGGTTAACGGCTTTATCAGCAAACGAGACGTAATTTTTCCGGGTTCCCATGACATCTTACGCTATGCCCCGTCTACAGGAAGCAGCATGCTTATTCCTTTAGATCGCTTGTCCTTTCTTTCTTTTAATCAATGTGTTCCTCCTCCTCCTCCGAATAACTTGTGCCATACTTTCCTGCCCCTTAACGTTTCTCCGCTACATACCTCGCCACCAATAAACAGAACGAAGCAAATTAACCCAGAGATGCAGTGATGACTAAGCTTATGTAAGAAAATTTTCCAAGGTAACCACCTACACCTCAGCCTAAGAAAGGTGCCGTTTTATACCTATGATGGTTCTCAATGTGCACAGGACCTCCTGAAACTAGGTAGTAACGTTATGACAGAGCAGAATAGGTATCCCCTTTACGCGAATAGGGCAGATGACCCGTTCCTTGGCTTAATTATGAATGCTGAGGCATAGGGAAGGATGATTCAGGAGTCTCGTATCAGCTTCATGCAGGATCGACATTCACTTTTCGCTTTCTGTAGCACGGCTCTTTGAGGTTTCTTTAATTTCTCACTACTGAGATACGAGTAGCCTTAGCAGCGAAAGAACGTTACCTCGGACTTACTCTCGTCATAGCACCATGATATCCCGCCTTTAAACCAGCTTTCCCATTACACGAATATAAATAACGCCACCAATTTGCGAGAGAAGCATGTGGCCGCAAATAAGAATAAAATACCGCGCAAAACCTTTTTCACTATAAGCTGTTTTCATGTTCGTTGCAATGACTGAACGCAATAGGCAAACATAGCCCAGCATTGAAAAGTCGCGCATTTCTATACGCGTATGCTGCTTCGTTTTGTTCTTATGGGGCAGATAGCTTAAATCACCGCTTCTTTCGAAATGTACAAATAGGCAACCAGTCATAATTTTTTCAAGAGAGTACGTAGAATCGCAATTACATTATGGTATTCTGTAAAGATTCTACATTAATCCACGAATGTACGAATGCGCTTCAAAAAGTCACGAAAGGTATTTAGCCCATGCGTATCCTTAGCATAGCAATACACAGGTATAAAATATTTTCAAAGCAGCTGCCCCGTAGGCGCACATTTTTCGCTATACAATTGGTAAAAGACATAAAAGTTTGATGATTATGGAGTCATTGTGCATAAAATCGGCACATAAAGAAACAATGTGGTTGCCCGCTCAGGCTGTTATAGGAATCCTGAGCTTTCCTCGACCGAGGGGCTGAATATTTCGCCGCAGAATTCAGGAAGCTGCGTGTTTTATCATTTTGTAATCATTCGTGTTTCGAGCGATCCTGAACACTGTCGTATCACTATGGACATTTGGGTATTTCACGGGAGTTTATCAGATGGTCGATCTACTTAGTCTGCTGCCCTCTTGCCCTTCAAATATTCATGACGGCTCAAAAAGTAACAAGCATTGTAGCAAATACGTTTCCGACGTTAGTGAATTGCCCACTATACGTGCTGGAGAAAGATTAATATGCCACTAATTTTAGGTTCCCGCATGTCGCCTGATAATGTTGCATCTGTGCCGAAAATATTTGTAAATATTAAAAAAAGACGCAGTGTGTTCATTACCGGTTGACAGCGCACTTGTATTCAAAGCAAATAAATGTCTCCGAGCAGTTCATCTTCTAAGCCAAACATCGTATTTCGGAACTTGCGGCAGAAGAAAAAAAATACTGTAAATGAGGGGCAAGAACCGGAAGGAGCCGAGAGTGTCAGTTTGAACGTCAGAAAAAGCTATCCGAAGACAGAGGACGGCGATCTCGACGAACAGGCCACGTATTTGTTTTCTCACTCGGTTCGCCGTTTGCACGCTCTGCCAGGATTTCTGCCCGTCGCCTTTACTTTCCAATCAATACATGTCAGAATTTGGGCGCCATCCATGGGCTCCCCCCCTCTTCACTATCTCATTCTTTTTTTTTTCTCTTCCTGTAACCTGAAGGAGTCATTCTGTGTTTGCATTTGTACCGCCCATATCCCATTCGTCTTTCCACGGCCGAACTGGAGCCTTGTAGTAGCAATACATTCAGCTTGATAACAAACAACACCTTAAGACAGGCGTCGCGGCGCCGAAACCCGTCTCAGCGCTGAGCCTAAGGCCGTATGCGGATGGTATTGAACGAAAACTCGCTGCATATGTTTGCGTATCTCTCAGTCCCGAAGCGCACTGGTCGTAGAACGATACTGGCTTCCTTCCCCAGCTTTCACACGGTTCCGTACGTTGTTACGCGAGAAGGCCGTACAGAAAACACCACTGCCGAACGGTATTTCTCCCTTCTGGGGAACTCGTAGGAACGGTGTCGTCCAAAAATAACGCCAGGAGACAGGCGACAAAAAGAAAGCAAAGGTGTATGAAGATGGAAGGAAGTTTTCGTTGCCGCTCCATAAAGTATAGCGATATAGAAACAGCGGCTAGCGTATTTCACGCAGAAGGAACAAAGGCATTACGCTGTGAGCGACAGAAGCAGCTAAGAAAGAGTGGCCGCGCCGCGCATAGAGCAATTGGGTGGTCTATTGAGACGGACATAACAAAGGAAATGCCAAATTATAAGTAAAAGACAAACAAGGAAGGATCAATTATGCAGAATGCAGGCAAAACAATCGTACATCGCGCATCCTTTAAACCAACAACGCACGTAAGTACGGGCCGTATAACGTAAAACTATTTCAATATGTTTTTATTCCAATCTTCTGACGTCAAATTTGCGTAACCACCGACGCAAGCACCGGGTGGTCATCGCAGGGTTGTCTGAACAGACTAATCAAACGCTCTCCTCATTCATAGGAGGTCACTTTTGTTTGCTTGAAAAACGAATGACATTGCCTGCACTGAGCGGCTTGTCTTATCTAATTGGCTCACAAGAGGCGAGGAGCACTCTCAAGTGGAGAGGGACTCGATGGGGCCGAGCCACTGCACTGAATATCGATAACCGGATGAAGAGGGTGGTGCCGGCTTCTGTGATTGGTCCGCTTTTTCTTGCTTAGCTTGCGGTGGCTCGTCGAAAATCGCGGCGGCATGCAACGGAAGCTTAAGAATGACGCTAAAACGGATCCTCAGCAAAGAAGAGTAGGCAGAACGAGGTCGTAAACGTGCCGAAAGTTCTTGAACATGTTACACGGCCACGCAAAAAGTTTTATTACACGCAAATAAACTCATGCTCTCCGGCAGTGGCTACTCGCCCCTGCCGGAGCGATCGGCGGCAAGCCATCTTTTATTCCTTTCGGAACAAGGCAACCTGCGGCTATTCAGAAGAAAATTCAATTTTGTTCGGCATATTAATGCATCTTTAATGCGTACGCATCACTTTGATGCGGTAAGTTTTTGCGGTTTTGTGACGTCGCGTGAGAGGCAGGCGAAGTGGGTGCAACTCGAAAACAATAGCCGAGGGCTAATGGCAAAAAGGTGTCGAATCAGAAATAACTATTTTTGTTTTCTTCGGTCAAATGATGCATAATCAGTGTGTACACGACATATCAGGTGGGGAGCTATCGCGGTTTTCGTGACGTCGCGTGACAGGTGAAGTGGGGGTGGTTCAAAAAATTTTTGACCAATCGCGGTTGGCTGATTGCAGAATTAGAATAGCAAAGTTTGGAATAGTTTTACGTTATAGCGCCCTACAATGGCAGTTTATCTTCAAAGCCGTCACAAACCTACGATGAGCCAAAAAAAAAAACAGTTCATATACGCAAAGCTTTTCTTTCCTAAGATGATTTCCTGATGGGGGCAGCGTTCGAGTTCCCCGCGCTAATAATGATGATGATCATTAAAATGATATAGTTATATCGCAGCGACTGCTATTTGTTAGTCCAACTTAGCGTAAGAGAAGTTTTGGGAAGACGGTGTCAATTCTGCCGAGATTAACGTTCTGTAGGTATAGTTTAACGCAAGATCAATTCCAGCTGGGAAAAAAAGGAAATGAGCCATTCCACTCTATGAAGGTGGATGAGCAGCGAAGCTGTTAAGTGCACGACACAGAGGTGACCCATAATTTTAACAAAGGTACAAACATATTTATTGTCCTAATCTGTGGTCATCGTGATGGTATTGGTACGCACGAACATTCATGTATCACCTCTGTTAAGCTGCCCGTCACGTAGGACAATGAATGGCTCTTACCGCCTTAAGCAATGACTCATACTTGAATACGTACTCATACAGAATTAGAATTCTACGCTGGAATAATGAGCGGAAACGGAGCCAGCTGCGGAAGAAGACGACGATGACGAACGCTTGAGCCGTGGCACGAGAACGTTCGTGCGGTTGCACCGGGGGGGGGGGGGGGGGAGGGAACTGATGAGCGAGTTGTGGAAGAAGACGACGATGCTCGAGCCATTGTTGACAATGATAGTTTTTGGCACAACGGAACTAGCTGTGTAAGAAGATGACGACGAGGAACCCGCGAGCAGTGGCACGAGCGAGATCGCGCTACTTGTACCGAGAATTTAGAAGAGTCCTTCTTGAAAAAGTTGCACAAAGCTTTTTTTTTTTCAAGAACATCTGTTCTTACCCTTGTGCCTGGGATCTCTTTGGGTCCCAGGTGTGACAAGGGTAGTATAAGGGCGCGCTACAGGTCTTTGAGCCAACAGGTGTTTGTGCCAGTGAGCTTAGGCCCCTTCTGAACGATCAGCAGGATCGGCCCACATGAAGATAGTTTCTGCGCACAAACGCCACGAAACCCCGGATCTGAGCCATATACATCTTCACTGTAAGAATACTTATGCAGGGTTTATTGGTGCAGAGAGCTAAGCCGTTCAAACATAGCGAACGCAACGTTCCAAGTCTGGCCTCAGCAGTCCGCCGGCCTCCAGCCTATCTTCACTTCGTCCTCCTCAATGCGCCACGCTAACCCGATTTCACACACTACCCACGTTACTAAGAGTGAGTGAGTGTGTGAGTGAGTGGGTGAGTGAGTGAGTGAGTGAGTGAGTGAGTGAGTGAGTGAGTGAGTGAGTGAGTGAGTGAGTGAGTGAGTGAGTGAGTGAGTGAGTGAGTGAGTGAGTGAGTGAGTGAGTGAGTGAGTGAGTGAGTGAGTGAGTGAGTGAGTGAGTAAACTTTTATTGGGTCCAGCAAAACGCGATGAATCGCGCACCCGGCTAATCCCACGACAGGACTGACAGGTCTAGCCTGCCGGCCCGATCGCGGGCGCGCTGGACGGCCAGGATTCGGTCTTCAACGACGGGACTTCTCAGGAGCGCGTCTTGGTGAACCTGGGGTCCAACAACCCGCACTCCCAGAGCATGTGAGACAAAGTAGCAGCTTCACCACAGGCCATGAAAGAACAATTCGGGTAAATGTCAGGATATATGCTTTTAAGGGATGCCGGATTTGGGTACGAATTAGTGTGCAAGAGTCTGAGCGGGACCGCCTGCGGTCTGCTTAGCTTGGAATGAGGCGGCGGGAGAACTCCTCTCTCTAAGTAAAAGAATTTAGTGATTTCGTTGTGCGTGATAGGAGCGTCTCTGTGTCCGGTGAGAGGGTCGCCCGATCCTAAGGCAGCGCGGTCGGTAAGGGCACGCGCAGTCCCGTGGGCAGACTCGTTGAGGTTCAGTGTAACCCCCTCAATCGCCCCGACATGGGCAGGGAACCAAAGGATGGAGTGTGTGTAGCTGTCGCCGTGTTTGGCGCCCATCAGAATTTGTTACTTAAATGATATTGCGCGACACTAAAAAACGACATGGACGTGAGAGAAGACGACACACCAAGCGCAATGTGTCGTCTTCTCTCACGTCCCTGTCGTTATTTAGTGTCGCGCAAAATCTAAGTAATGGTATACCAACTTGCACGGAATGCTGCTCTCATCAGAATTTGAACTGCCGGCCGGGTTGCCCGGCCTTTTTGGAATGCCCTGACGGCCGTTTTGGAATCGCTATACACCCTGTCTCTCCGACCGTCTTGCATGGCGAATGCAATGGCCACTTGCTCGGCCACCTCGAGGTCCGCCGTCTAGATTGAAGCACAGTTGCTGACTTTGCCCAGCGTGTCTACGACGGAAACCGCAAAAGCCTGCCCGTCTCGGTACGCGGCGGCGTCTGCGAAGCTTGCTTCGATCTTGACCTTGTATATTTGCTTCAGTATATTCGATGTTCTTGCTTTGCGACGGCTTGCGTTGTGAACGGGATGAACATTGCGGGGCAACGGGGAGACGGCGATCTTCTCCCCTATTTAGCACTATACCATTACGGGTTAAAATTGTCTCAATGTGAAGCAAACGTTGTAGTTACTTATCAGCAAATTCTGGAGTATAACGCCGTGCCCTTGCCTAACCGCGTAGTCGCCCTACGAACTGAGCCAACCAGGAAGCTGTGAGACGAATAATAACGCGAACCAATTTATCACCTGGACTAACGTTTGACAACAGCAACGTGCACATTTACCATCATCGTCTCCAGTTCGGCTTCCAAATGAGGACGAATGTTAGCTTGCCAATGATGGGGGCGTTCACTTCTTGATTACAGAATCGAACGAGGTACACGCTTCATGGTTAGACATTGGTTTTCCAGTAACCTCGTCACCAACCATGTTCTGAGCAGCGCATATTGCGTAATCTATTGCATACTGGCGTCTGAAGCTGTGAAGAGAAAAAGATTGTTGATGCACTTTTCCCAAATTTCTAAAGCACTGAGGTCCTCGGCAGGAACCTCTTCTGTTAGAGCTAAAATTTTCATTGATAGGGCGCAGAAAGTTCACTGATCTTGTGACAAGGGAGGTATTGATATACAGCTTAGTTCTTTCCAGCTGGCGGAGTTGCCTTGGCGCTTTCTGCTGATGGTTCTTGGTTGAAATACCCGTTTTCTGTTTGCAATCGCTACTGTTTTCAATGAAACGTTTCGGCGTCTTCCTTTGAAAGTTCTGTGAATGGGATCGTGGTCCTCTTTAAACGTTTTATGGCTTCTCTTGGTCACTTTCGATTTGTCTCTTTTCAAAGCTGTTCTGTTCTGCACATAAGTGCCGCGACGTGTTCTCAGGTGCAACTTGAGCTTGACTTTCGATTTCGAATTCGCCCAAATCTCAGCGAATATGCCTCCGGCAGACTGTTGTTTGTGGGAGGTAAAATTTATTCAGCGAGAAAACAAAACAGTTCTGTTGTTTTTGTACTATCATAAATCGTGAGCTCGAAAGTCTGCAAACACATTTTCTTTTTTACAGGATCCAGAGAAGCTTGCCTTTTTGTGTCGAAATTATTACACGTGCCAATGTTTCCAGGCTCGTAAAAAGCCGCATTGCGAGACATAAGGAAAGGAATATTGTAGGTCGGGAGGGGGGGGGGGGGAGCAGGGTTAATCAGAACATCGACGGTTGGCTAGCCTAGAGTTTTTCTAAGAAACCGGAAACGAGTGTTGTGCGCTTTCCTGTTTGTCCACCGTACACGACTTAACCAATTTAAAGGGGCCCTGGATCACTTTTCGAACACAGTAAGAAAACGTTTACGGTCTTTCTATAAACGCTACTGTCAACATCCGAGCCAAATATTACTGCACTGCATGCTGCTGGGAATTTACAGCTTCGCGTCTAACACAGCAAGGAATGACTTGACGTCGCGTCCACAAAGGCGTCACATCGAAAGCAGCTAGTCGACCAACAGCTATTGACTGATTTCCTGAACGCGAGGTCATTTTCAGTAGCACATGGTTGCTAATTTTTAGTTATTAAAATGAAAAATATATATGTCTGTAGTCTTCAAGAGACAGAAAAATCATTTCATCTTTGCATTGCGCGTAACTGCGTCTGCTGCGTGTGACTTCTAAGATGGCAGCAGTGCGCTGCATAGCCTAATTCAAAGCAGCCGCCACGGATTGCGGGGACGAACCCTTTCGCCGCCTTGACACTCAACTTTTGGCCGGGGCTTTGCTGTCTTTGCTTCTCCGCTAGCAGATACGAAAGGCAAGGAAAGCCGGGTACCAGTGAGATAACTCCACTTCTAGTTGAAGGATTCGAAAAATTTGTACGGCATGAAGCTTCTGGGGACGGCGGCGTGCGGCGTGAGGCCAGTCTACGATTAGTTATAAAAGTGTTTCACGGCTTCTTTAACGCAATAATTTGCCATTTTGGGCATATACGGCTTGCTCTCTTTGGAAATCGTTGCATGCGTGACTTCCTGAATTTTTTTTGTTCGTTTCATCTTACCCGTGCGATATTTGTGGATTTCTTGATTGTTTGCGCATGTCGAAATATTTAAAATATGTATATTTGAATGTTCACAATTCGCGACTGCTACTTGAGTGGAGTAGCAGTGAAGTATGGTTAACTCCAGCTGCATACACTTCTTATGTTACTGTTTTAACTCATCACTGCGCTTTTGCTTCTATGTCATGTGTTTGTTTATTGTCGTCCTTAGCCACGTTCATTATACTGTTTTCTAGATTTGAGCCTGCAGTCGTTTCCTCTTAGTTACATGAAAAAACAATAATTAAGACAGCGATATGTACGGCAGATATCTCCCCTATACTGCACGGTGAACTCGAGCACGCAGGTATCGGCGGAAAGTCCTTATTTTTTTGGAGGGAGGGAGGAGGGCCGGACCAGCTTTCCGAGCCCCCCCCCCCACACACACACACACACACGCACGCACACGCACGCACACGCACACACGCACGCACACGCACACACGCACACACGCACGCACACGCACACACACGCGCGCACGCACGCACGCACGCACACACACACACACACACACACACACACACACACACACACACACACACACACACACACACACACACACACACACACACACACACACACACACACACACACACACACACACGCGCACACACACACACACACACACACACGCACACACACACACACACACACACACACACACACACACACACACACACACACACACACACACACACACACACACACACACGTACATACATACATACATACATACATACTTGTGTCTGCGCATGATGTTCACAGTAGAAGTTTTTAAAAATTATGAAGTGAAAATACATATGAGGTAGCCGCCACTGGTGCTTCTAATTCGTTTGCCATCCTGTCGTCCGCTTTTGCAGAAATAAAGCGAAAGTATGAATTAAACTCCGTGCACGTCCACGCCGATGATGATGAAGTAAGCTTGTAGCCACAATAATACTTTAAGTGGAAAAGTAGGGGCAACACAAAAGAAACCTCAAATCATGAGGGTAATAGAATTCTAGTACTGACAGTTTGGGAGGGGGGGAAGAGGCAATGGGCGTAGCCAGAAATTTCGTTGGGGGGGGGGATCGCATTGCAGCTCGGCCTCCTTCTTAAGAAGCTTAAGCTCGGGTACTCATCTAAATACATGTAGATACGTTTTTCTCGGCAACCACTACACCAAATTTGACCAGGTTTGTGGCACTTAAAAATAAAAACTTAAATTCTACTCACTTTTCGTTTCAATTTTTTCAGTTAGGTTGTAAGTTCTTTATTAAGATGGGAAGAAATCACAAATTTTGAGAAAACGAAGCTATCAAGTTTAGCACTCTGTACCTCAACAATGAAAAATAGCATCGCGATTCTGTGAATTGCATCTAATAGTATATCTACAGCGGACAAAATTGATATGTTACACATGAATCTCAAAAAATTTAGTATTATGGCAATACGGCTTTTGTAGAACTCTTGTACACAACGTAATTAATTCGCGTAAGATACAAATTGACATATCAAATTTGTCCGCTTTGATTATAGATTTGACTATATGATTGAATAATAGATGCCGTTTACAGAACCGCGATATCTGTTCTTGATGCAGAGCTATTAGCTTTAAACGTAGTGCTGCTATTTTTTTTCGAACTTCTGAATTTTTCAGGATATTTAAACAAAATTCAGACGCCAAATCGTAATTCCGCTTCCAACAGACACTATAATTTACCTTTCTCTTTCAAATGCAACAAATTTCAAGAAAAGCGATCGAGGAGTTATCTCAGCAAAGCGTTTCTGCGTTTTACATGTTTATTTGAATAGGCTGCGTCGGAGTTAGGCCCGAGCTAAAGCTTCCTCTTAAACAATTTGTCGAGGTTTCGAATACATGAATAATAACTGCATTGTCATTGCCAAAGATGCTGCAAACGAATTCTTGAACGCTGCACTCTGTCAAAACAAGTAAACTATGTATTTTTTCATAAAAGAATGTACTGGTATATGCCAAAAATTGTGCCCAGGATACCTGATGTCAACGCTTCCATGTTCTTTTGCCTATCTAATAAGTAAAGAAAATATCACACGAACTTTAGAACGATATCAGTTCGAAACCAGCGAAGCAGTGCATGGCGCTGATATGAAAAATGCAAAGGCCATGAAATGAACAAGTTGATGACAAATGTGTTAATGAAGCTTTGTCATTCAATAACCTTGTTCACATTCTTGTACATACGCAACGGCCAGTGAAAAATCTCAATGACGCTGCCATTTGTTCGAACGTATTACGCAGGAGCAGTCGTGTGTCTGGTCGTGTGCGGTGAGAAATTGCATTGAAATTATAGTCGCAACAGAGTGCACGTATAAAAAGCGGGAGTTCTGCAAAATATACGAGGGCGAGTCAAATGAAAATGAGCCAGTGGGAATACATGACAAATGGGGTACATTATTTAAAAGTAGTCTTCATGAGCATTTAGACATTTCTCCCATTGACTAGCGAGTCACGTGATTCCAGTTTAATAAAGCTCCTTGGGTTGGTGCTTGAAAAAGCCTGCAACTGACTCTTTCACGTCATAGTCCGACACGAATCTGGTTCCCTTGAGCTGTTTTTTCAGCTGCCCCAACATGTGGAAGCCGCAAGGCGACATGTGTGAGCTGTGTGGGGGATGTTGCAGCGTTTCCCACTTGAACTTTGCCAGTTTTATATTAACCACATCAGCGACATGGGGACGGGCATTGTCGTGGAACAAGATGACCCCATTCGCCAATTTTCCACGTCGTTTGCTGTTGATTGAAACTCGAAGCCGATCCGTCGTTTCACAATATCGGAAATAATTGATACTCTCTCAAGATTTAGCAAATTCTATCAGTAATGGCCCCTGACGATCAAAAAAGAAACTCAACGACGCCTTTCCGGCGGTACTGACGGCCTTTGTGTTCTCTGGAGGTGGTGAATTCGAATGTTACCACTGTAAGCTTTGCCGTCGTGTTTCAGGCTCGTAGTAGTGGCACCATGGTTTGTCGCCGATCACAGTTACAGACAAGAAGTCGTCACCCTCATTATGATACCGGATCAGATGAGTCAAGGCAGCGCCGAACTTCTCCGTCTTCTGGCGGTGGTTCAAAATCTTGGGCATCCATTGCGCACACAAGAGCCGATAACCGAGGTGTTCATGAATTATGCGGTGAACCGAACCATGACTGATGTCCACACGCTCTGCCAGTTCTTCGATGCTTATCCTCCGCTCTTGTCTGATCAGATCATCAAGCTTTGGAATTTTGTTGGGGCTGATTGCACGATGGGCTTTGGCCCGGTCTTGGATCGTCTCTGCAACTTTCACGTCTTTCTTTGAAGCGTTTACTCCAACTCTTCACCGTGGCCAATGAAATGAAATGTTCAACGAACACGGCAGCCATACGGCGACTAATTTCTTTTTGGGAAACACCTTCAGCTGTCAAAAACCTCACGGCACCACGCTGCTCAACTTCTGGAGCGTCCATTACGTCACTCAACCATGTTCAACCCAGTGTATGAGAGTATTAAAGAACATTTATCCTCCCACCTGCGTGCCACTTTTGTAAATGAGAGATGACTGTGTGCTACGCGCATGCCTCGCAGATAATGAACCGAATCACTATTTCGCGGGGTGGGTAGGCTAACTTTCATTTCACTCGCCCTCGTACATTATAAATGCGAAGATACAATTGGATATATATACAAATGCTAAGATACAGCTTGATAAAGGGCAAAAGAAGTGTCACTAGAAACAAAGTTCACTGCACGTATACACAAAACCTGGCTACAAGATATTTAAGTATACGCATAAGTATCCAATAAATCTACCTAAGAAAAAGTCACTGTATGTAATGCGTCAGACAAGGCAAATGAACATGTTGCGCAATCCCAGGTTCACAGAATCCTAGATCCCGCCCCCATTCCATCCACTCACCTCGATGTATCGCGCGCGACGGAAGGCGGCGCGCTTGCTCCGCGCTTTTCTCTTTTGCGCCCACAAGACTAAGCCACCATCGTCGGCTCACCTATTCCAACGCTCCCCCCCCCCTCAAAGTCAACGTAGAAAAAATAAATAGGAACGTAGTTATCTCGGCTGGTTTTAGTGTCTTGACATGGACGCTTAAATTTGGCGTAGGTGAAAAAAAAATGTCGATATTTGTTTTATTTCACATGACGGCCCCAATGAACCACCACAACGCTTCGTCTCATCGGACCTCGCTGATTGATTGATTTCGGGGGGGGGGGGGGGGGGGTCTGAAGCCCCATAAGCCCCCCGCCCCCCTGGCTACGCCCCTGGGAAGAGGGCAGGCTTCGGCATTGCCGGGGGAAGGGGTTAGGGTGGGGGCTCTGTGCATTCTACAAAACTTCGGTGGGGGCTCGGGCAGCGGAGCCCTCTCGTAGTCGGCGCCTATGCACGAGGCGTAAGAGTGGCGGAATAAGAAAGAAAGAAGAAATGCAGAGACGCCGGTTAATATGATTGTGATAGCCGGGCCCTTGACAAGGTTACAGTAAACAAGGTTGGGCAGTAAACTGCCTCTGTGTCATGCATGAAGCATCTTTGGCCTGAAGGCGATTTTTGGATGTACATACCTGAAGAACACTCACTGAGCTAACGTAAATAGTGAGCTACGCGGGATACACGTGAAACATCATCGCGTACCCATTATGCCTTCAGCGAAGTATGTTAGGCCCCTAAAGGCCCATAATTTCCAACTATGCTAAGTTGGTCAGTTGGTAAACTATGCTATGCAAAACGAAACAAGCAGCACGGACGCTGGACATGGCAAGAGCGTCGTTTCGATGGTATTTTGTTTCCCCACTTAGCGCACCGACCCCATGCAAATCATCACCAAGGAACACGTTCTGTATACTCTATGAACCATAAAGGCACTTTTAAGGGCGTTTTCACAAATTCAAGGAAGCTTTAGGAGTCAAGTTCTAACTACTCTGCCTTAATTGCCCTTGGCGCAAGGCCCGATCGAGTCGTCAGTTTTGCGGCCAAGTCAACGCGTTTGATCGATTTACTTTTTTTGTCGTGTCACCGGGGTGTCGTGCACACCCTTTTAGCGGCAACTTACTCGTCAGGTAAGACGACTGTTGTTGAAGCACGTGTCGTGACGCAGTCCCCCTTTTACGCGGCCAGACAAATACTTCCATTTCACGTTGTCCACTCGCCTATAGGCGCGTTGAGCCGCGCCTCTATAGCCCGTCTCGCATGCATGGCTCACCGTCTCACACACGCGGCCGGCTGTTGCGTGTGCCGAGCTGACGAGGCAATTAGGCAAAGCCGCCAGCCAAAGCAACGCCGACGGGGCGACGGACGCGGTGTTGAAGCACGCTCTCTGTGCCCGGTCACAATGACCCTCCATTAGTCAAGCTAACTCGATTATCGCCCGCATCGCGCAAAGGACAAGCCCTTCACCTCTGTTGTCTTCCTCTCCTTCCTCCCGTTTGCCATCTCTCTCCCACGCTCGGCCTCGCTGTTTCCCGTCCGTCTTTTCAGGCAGAACAGATGCCAGTCAGAGCCCGTTCTCGTACATCTTCCTGCGTGATGGGGCAAATGTATACCCCTGACTGGACGGATTTGCGGATCATGTTGAAGCTATACGTGGGGAAGAAAGTTATACCTATTGTGTGTGGCATTTTCGTGATAACGTGGTCTCCTTAAGAGGCTTTATTCTTCTTGTTAATATTGCTAGTGCTGGTAGTAGTAGCTCACCTCTATACTCATCTTGTATTTTCTATTTTTTCAGCTTTTCGTGCATCTCGACTGCTGTTGCACATCCTTTTTCTCCCCAGCACTGGCCTTCTTGACATTGTTTGTATTGCCATTTATTCGTGGTTCGTTACGTGCACCATTACAAAGACGTTAAAAATGTTCCTGACAGAATATAGTGGGCGATTTGTTCGTTTATTCTTTGTATTCTACATACTATTATTAATACCTCAATTTTCGTTGCTGTAAGTATGCGCCAACATCAGACCTTAGGGTCGTTCTGGGCTACGCGAAGCTATACTTTGGCTAACTGATCGATTGATTGTTCCTAGTACTCGTAACGAAGAGTTTTATCAGTTTTTAATCGTGTCGGCTTAGGTACGGCTTTAAGCTACTATACTGAATATATATGAAAGATTACACTATATCATATCGTTGTCTCTGTTAAAACTGTTCTATAGTTACGAAGCGCTACGATATTAGAAAAAAAGAAAAAGAAAAAAGAAGACACTGAAGGAGAAGAAGGCTTAAGGAGATCTAAAAGCAAACAATTATATGGCGTGCATCAAGAAGAATGTTAGCCGAGAGAGAAAACTCTAAGGCGCGAAATAATTTTCTATGGAAATTTTAACTGACGCTGCAGTTGTAACAGAGACCACTGAGGCGCGCAGAAGCTTAGACAAATATTAAGTAAGTTGGCAAGGTTCCCTACTGGAACGCAATGTTCCACAGATTCTGAATGGTACAATGAACGCTTCGCGCCACCGATTCGTGAATCTGTACAAAAGAAAGGAGACGACAGACGAGACAACGACGTAACAAGAACTGACCAGCAGCTGTAGATTTTCGTCAATACATTTGTTCACATTCATTGAAATGACAGGACGCACATTTCAAGAAGTCCTTGCGTTGCAAGCATCACAGTATTGAGCACTCGCCGGCAAGCTAAAGCGCTAGGATTGTTGTAGTGTCTGACTTAGACAATGCCTCCCATTTCTGCTTTATAACAACCGGCAATATTTTTTTCGCTTGGTGACGGGTTGGAGTATCAGGACGACAGCGCGATCTGTCCACACAGCCCTTGTCCAAAACCTTTAGGTCGCCTCAGCCATGAGTAGTGTTTGGCCATAGAAAAAAAGAAAAGTATTGGTGTACACACTTTCGCGTAATGTGAGAAAAGGAAATTATAAAAACTATAGGTTTTCCCAGTTATTTACGTCTATATACGTGTCTTCGGAACTTCCCTGCGTGCATGCGGTGGCCACACTGATGTTAAAATGCAGCCATCGTTTTTGCAGGTTATAGAACGCAGATGTTTTATGCACAAAGAGAATTTCAGGGCACGTGTAAGTCAAATTTCAGTCGAACTCCTTGATATCGAAAAAGCGTGTTTAGAATTCAGGCGACGATAAAGCAATGGAAATCGCTTTGTTGCGTGCACTCTGCTTCACGCGTTGCCAAGTTACTGGAGAATGTGCGGTGGGCGCACGTATTTTTCATTTTTCATTTTAATGGTTTCTTTTTTCAGTCAGCGGGATTTTATTATTGACGTAATTTAGACAAATCTGCGGTAGCCCATCTTGTCTGAATTAATAAATTTTGCAAACAATATTATTCCATTCTCCTACCTTTTATCGTAAACGTAAAAAAAATGAAATCACGCTTCTAAAGAAATAAAAACGCGTGCGTTATTATATCAATGCCTTCGCTCCAGTGAATGCTACGTCTGACCGTTCGTATTCATTTTAGAAATGCTCTCAACCGTTTTTACTCTAGCGACCAAAGTAAGCCTTTCGGGCGAATCTTTCAGACGCGCATTACAGTAAAAAGTATGTTTCCTTGGGAAGGACATCGCGGCGCGTTGTGTGCATGAAACTCGTGTACTATGGTCTTAGCTAACGTCGTTGGTTATGTCGAAATAGATCTGGCGCATTCAAGCTGTTCAGTGCGTCCTTAAAAAGTTGCGCGTGAGAAACTTTCGCGCTGCATCTACAGGCACAAAATGCATGTCTCGGTAGGAACGGCACCCTTCGCTGTGGCTTAGTGCATTTTCTGAAGGCTGCCGGGCATAAACCGTTTGCTTTAGAGCGAGGAGTATCTTCCAAAAGGTTAGCAAGAAAGGTGGTGCTGCGGGTGATTTTTTTTTCTCTATTTATTTATTATTTATTTATTGCGCGGTGTATTGCGAAGAGGGGTATGACTTGTCCAGATGCCACAAGCAGCGATGAAGTGGGCGCCTTTGTTTCCCCATTTGGCAGTAGCTCGCCTGAGGTTAGTGTACAGTCGCTGATAAGACGGATGCACGCAAGTTTCTTCGTAGCTAAAAAGGTCCCCTGATCTTTACAGCGCTTGGTTGCGCCACGCGATCCTTAAGCGGCAGCTGCTGTAGAAGGAGGAAGCGAGCTGATATGCTAATCATTCGCGAACACTACGCAGCTGCACGTACAGGGCAACACTTCCAACATCTTTTTGCTAAACTGAAATTTATTTTACATAATTATTGTAATTTGCTAGTACTAACTACGGGGCAAGAACAAAGAGGGGAAAAAGTAAGCTTTAATGCGGCTAAGGGACCGCGCAATGAACAATGAAAGAAAAAAAAAACGGTACGAGTACGAGTAAAAGATAGGAAGGCGGCAGTATGGAGTACAGAAAAAAGGCGGTTAGCTGATATTATATTCAAGATTAGGAAGAAGGTGTAATCTTGGGCAGGACGACTAATTAGTAGAACAGATAACCGATTGTCTATTATTGTAGCAGAAAGAGTGTCAAGAGAAAGTAATTGCAGTGGAGGACGTAGGAGGACCTTGTCATGTGGTTAGGTTCATACTATATCTGTAAATATTATGATTTTTGCTGACGCAAAATAGAGGTTTTAGTCCTGCAATGAACGTAAACACTTTGATGACGGTAGTGATGTGGTGGTGGTTGTGATGGTGTTGATAGTGACGATGGCAACGAGGAATACGAAAATAATTAACTCACTATAGTTCTGGAAGCACAAGGGTATAGGAGTGGTTACCGTACCCCGCTGGTGCCATGCTGTGCATATTTTGATGACAAGTTCTGCCTCTCTTTTGGACGCAGTGCTGGACACCAACTATGAGATACGCTTTTCGGACCGGCACGTTCTCTCCGGCAACTCCGTACTCCTGCAGTGTCCAATTCCCAGTCACCTAGCCGACCACGTGTTCGTGACGTCGTGGCAGAGGGTCGACGGCTACGTCATCACTAAGAACACTCAAGGAGGTACGTAACATTCATCGGCATACGAGTCGTCATTACTATAATTGGCGTGAATTACCACCATTAGCATAAAAAAACAAGTGCGAGCATACCTCTGATCTATCCATACGCTTGCACATAATCATTTATACGAAGCCAGTACAGATGTCAATATTTCTGCTTAAATATCGAGAACTGTAGCGGGCCAATTATTACTAACCAATTATTTTTCACCCTTATTTTTCAACATGTTCACTCAGCGTTTGCTTCATATGCATTGCTAGCCTGTGAACGTTCCGCGAAAAATTCCTTGTCGTGCCTAAACAAAGGTGCCCGCGAATCGCAGTCATACCTGACGGTGCCGTGCGACAGGCGCTTCACCTCATTTCCAAGAACAATTGATGGTGCCCATGTGCTTGATGCTGTTGCCTTTCGCTGAAGCCATTGTAAAATAGCGACCAGCAATGCGGCAAGAGTGCATATACGTAGAAAGGTAAGAACTATGATTCCCTCACCATAACCTAATATGATGACGTAACACGGCAACATCTTCTGTCTT